>NW_020194609.1:410521-510487 GCF_002865645.1 Hyaloscypha bicolor E | reverse complement strand
TAAAATATTTTATATAATTAAAATATTTTATATAATTAAAATATTTTATATAATTAAAATATTTTATATAGCTAATATAAAGATTTAATATATATAATTTAAAAAATTTAAAACTATATATATAAAATATTTATTATTATAAAATAGTAATTAATTTAATATTATTTATTTAAATTATATTATAAATATATAATTTTAGTTTTATTATTTAGCTAGTTTAATAAATTATAAATATTAGAAATTATTTTATATATTATAAATTATTAAATTAATTTATTTATATTTCTTAAAAATATATTATAAAAAATAATTTTAATATAAAAAAGCCTTAAATTACTAGGCTTATAAGATCTAATTTTAAGTTCTAAAATATTTAAATATATAGGCTTTTAGTTAATTAAAGTCTATAAAATATAATTAGCCTAAAAATAGAAATTATTATTATAAAATTAAGTTTTATAAAAAGTTTTAATATAAGAAATAAAATTAATTTTAAAGCTTTAAAGCTTTTTAATAATTATATAAAAATAGAAAATATTAAAATAAGTATTATAATTATAAGTTTATATATTTAGAAAGCTTTATAATATATATTATTTCTTAAAATAATTAGAAAATAATAAAAAGTATTAAAAATATTATATATTTTTTTAAATAAATTATAATTTAATACTAAAATTAAAGCTTTTATTAGCTATAAATTATTATAATAAAATACTATTATTATTATAATAGCTATAAAATTAAATATTTTATAATATAAAATCGAAATTATTAATTTTATAAAAAGATTTTCTAAAATCTTTAAAATATTAAATAAATATTTTAATTTTTTAATATTATAATTAGAAATTAATAAAATTATTATTAATTATAATATAATAATAGTTTATTTTAATAAATATAAATAAAAAATAAATTTAAAATAAATTTTAAAAAAATCTATTTTATTAGCTAAAATGAAAAAAAAGCTTTAAATTTTAAAAAAAGTATTTTAATTATAATAAATAAAGCTATAGAAAATCTAATTATAAAAAAAAAATAAAAATAAAAAAAAAAAAAAATAAAAAAATTTAAAAAATAAAAAAAAAAATAAAAAAAAAATTCTAATATAAGGTTTTTAATAATTTCTAATAAAAATAAAGAACTTTTTTTATAATTTAGAAAATTAACTTAAGAATTTATAATAAATATTAATAATACTAAAACTAGCTAAATAGCTTTAGAAAAGCCTATTTATAATAGAAATAATTTATTATAAATAATTAATTTTTAAAGTTTCTATTATATAATTTATTTATAAAAAGCTTTTATTAAATATAAAATATTAATAATTATAATAAATAAAGCTTAGATTCTAGTTATTATAAAAAATATTATATTTCTATAAATAATTCTAGAAGTTTTTATATAAACTATAAAGTTTATTAGAATATTTTATATATTTAGGCTTATTAGAAGTTTAATTTTAATATTATAGCTATAAAATAAAAATATTATTATATATATTATTACTAGTTTTATTAAAAAGAAACTTTTAATTAAATTTTAGAAAATAATAATAAAAATTACTAATTATTTAAAAAAAATATATATTCTAAATAATATTTTATAAAATATTAATATTAGACTAAAAGTAATTATTATATTAGAAAACTAAACTAATAATTATTTCTAATATTACTAATTTAGCTATTTAAGTTTTATAAGCCTAAAGCTAAAATAATAAAAATAATAAACTAGAAAGCTTTTAAATAAATTATAATTTTATTAAAATATATTTATAATAATTTTTAAGGCTTTTATAATATATTTTTATTAGAAAAAAATACTTATATATTTATAAATTATAAATATATTTTATTAAAACTAAGAAATAGCTAAGAATTATATTTTTATAATTTAAGGCTTTAATAAAAATAGAATTAAAATATAAAATTAAGGCTATATATTATAATAATATTTTTAAATATAAATTCTTAAAAACTTTATTATTAGATAATTATAATATATAATTTAAATATATTATTATTTATATTTTTAAATAAAATAAAATTTCTAAATATTTAAATTAAAGCTTAATATTAATAACTAAAGCTATATTATTAGATATTAAATTTCTTATATAATTCTAGAAAATAGTTATAATTATAATTTATTATTTATAGAATTAGATACTAATAAACTTTAATAGAAATATTTCTAAAAAGATTTATAATAAATAAAATTTTAATATTAAATATTTTAAAATATATATATATATATATATATATTTAAGAAAAATTACTTAAAAATAAATAATATAATTATTAAAGCCTATTTTATAGACTATATATTTATATTAAAATAATATAAGCTATATAAGTTTAAATAAAGAAAAATTATAATATTTATAATATTTATTTTTATAAAAATAAATATTAATATATTTATTTTTTTAGAAATTATATATATAATTATAAAATATAAAATATAAAATATAAAATATAAAATATAAGATATAGTTATATAATCTTATATTTTATAAGTAATTTAACTAATAAACTAGATTTTATTAGATTTAGTAAATTTAGGAATTATATATTAATATTATAATTTATAATTTCTATTTTTAAATAATAATAATTTTATTAATTTAATATAATTAATATTTTTATATTTATATAATAATATTATATATTACTAGTAAATTAATACTAATTAGTTTATAAATATAAATTAGAAAAGATTTTAAATTAGTTTTAAAAGTATTTAATAATTTAAAATAAATCTAGTTTATTTATATTAAAAAAAAGAACTATTTATTAATTTTATAGAAATATTTAATAATCTATAAAGAAAATACTAGCTTTTATTAATTAATAAATAACTAGCTATTTAATTAATTAATTAATTAATTTCTATTATTTTTTAAAACTAATTTTTTTTAATTTTAAAATTATTTTTTAAAAAACTATTTTTTTATTTATATAATATTTATATATATAAAATTCTTTTCTTAGAATATATATTTTATATATATTCTTAAAATTCTTTAATTACTATTTTAATTTTATTATTAAATTAAATTTTTTAAACTTTAGATTTTTTTAGAAATATAATATTTTATTTTCTAAATTTTTTATTATAAATAAAATATTTAAAAACGAAATATTTATTTTAATATTCTTAATATTTCTAGATATCTAATATCTAGATATTTAGTATCTAAATATTTAAAATATCTAATAATTATATATTAGAACTTATACTAAATTCCTTATATTTTTATAGATTTAATATATATTAATAATATAGTTAAAAATTAATAATATAGTTATTTTTCTAGAATACTAATTTTCGGAATTTTAATAAAAATTAAAGAAAAATATTTTATAATTTATATAAAGTTTATATTATAATTAATAATTAAAATTCTCTTATTTTTATATTATATATATATATAATAAAAAATAATAGAAATATTATATATTTTATTTTATTTATAACTTTTCTAAAATATTATAAATCTAAAAAATTAATTAATTATATAATTATTATATTTTAATTTATATATTTAATAATTATTTCCTTTTTATTAATATTTAATTTAATTATATTACTAAAGCTATTATTATAAAATAAAAGAGATAAGAGAAAATAGCTTAATAAAATTAAGCTTTTTATTTATTATTTATTATTATATATAAATATATATTATCTAGTAAATAAATATATTTTTTTAAAATTAATATTATAGCTTAAATAAATTAAAAAATTAATAAACTACTTTATAGTATTTTTCTAATTATAATAAAGAATCTTATTAAGGCCTCTTTTAATATTTTATAATAATTAGCTAATAAGATATATTTTCTAAAAATATAATTTAATTCTAAATTAATATATAATTATAGATTATTAATATATGAATTTCTAATATAGAAATTAGAAGTTTAAGCTATTTTTTTTTCTTTTTCTAAATTAAATTTAGCTATAATATTAATATTTAATTAATTAAAATTAATATAATAGTAAAAAAAAAACTATATTACTAATTTTTAATTATATTACTAATATATACTAAACTTATAGAAATATAAAAAATTTAGTATAAATTCTAATATATAATTATCTAAATTAGATATTTAATATTATTATTAAATATTTAAATATTCGAATATTTTTATTATTAAAATAAACTATTTTATTTTTAAATTTCTTTTATTATAAACTATATATATATATTAAAGAAAACCTAAATTTAGTTTAATATAAATACTAATAAAAAAAGAAACTAATTAAGAAATAAGAAAATAATATTAATTTAATAATTATAATAAAAAGTAATTTTTAGAAATATTTAATTATTAAATATATTAGTATATTTTATATAAAAAGAATAATAATAATTTATAAAATCTATTTTAGAATAACTTTAAAGACTTTAATATTATAATATATAATTAAATTAATTATATATTTTTATAAAATCTTTAAATCTAATTTTAATATAATAATATTTATATTAAATAGAATTATAAAAACCTTATTATTATATAATCTTTTATTACTTTTACTTAAAAAAAAATATAAAAAAAAATAAAATAGAGCTAATATTATTAATAATAATCTAATTAGAATAAGTTTTTTTTAAGAATTTATTATATTAGTTTATTTTATTTTAAATAAAATTAGATATTTCTATTTAAAAAATTAAGCTATTTATTTATTTCTTTTAAATTAAAGCTATTTATTACTTCTATTTTTATTATTATTTATATTATTACTAAACCCGAATTTCTATTAATTAATATTTACTATTATTATTAGAAAGTTTATTAAAAAAATAATAAAGATATATTTTAAAATATAGAAATATAATAGAACTAATAATAGTTTTAATTATAAATTTATTATTTTCTTTAATATTTACTAATATATAAAGTTTCTAGAAAAAGTACTAATAAGAGATTTTTCTATTATATTAAAGAAACTAGTATAAAACTATTTTTATAATAACTAGCTTTTATATTATATATATAAAAGGGCTTATATAAATATTTATAGCTTTTTTAAAAGCTTTAGTTTCTATTATTAAAATTTAGATAAATAAAATACTATTATTTTAATAATTATAATAATAAAAAAGCCTAAAAAAAAAAATATTTAAGCTTATTTAAATACTAATTAATAATTTATATAAATTATAATATAGCTTTATTTCTATTTTCTATTAAGGCTTACTAATATACTAATATATAATCTCGGATTCTTTTAATAAACTCGGCTAGCTTATTAATAAGCTTTAATTATTTATTATTACTTATAAGAAAAATAATATATTAATATTAAAATCTATTTTACTAATTAATACTATTATTTTTAGAATTCTCTAAACTATTATTTATTTGAAAATTATTAATATAAATCTAGTTATAATTTTAGAATTCTTAATAATTATTTTAAGTTCTATAATTATAATAATTATATTTTGAAATTATATTTTATATATAAAAAACTCAAATATTATTTATAGAAATATATATTAGAAAAATAAAAAACTAAAAAGACTTAATTTAAAAATAGAAATATTTACTATTTTAGATTCCGAAATACTTATAATTTTAATAAATATTTTAATAATATTTATATATAATATATTACTAAAGTTAAAAAGAAAAAAAGAAAAAAAATAATAAAAATAAACTAGTAAATAATACTTTTAAAACTTTATTAATAGAAATAAATAAAAAAAAGAAATATTATTTAGATTTCTATTTTATTTCTATTAAAAGCTTTTTTACTACTTTTATTACTTTTATTTCTATTATTTTTATAATTAATACTTTTATAAATAACCTTATTTCTCTTTTTTTTATATTAGATAATAAATAAAAATTATATTTTAGAGCCTAATAAATAAATAAAAGATATTTAAATATTTATAATTAGTAATATATTAAAATATAATATTTATTACTTTTATATAATTATAATTAATACTAGAGTTTTTAAATTTTTAATTATTAATTCTAACTAATTTTAAGCTTTATAATATATTAATAATAATATCTAATTTAATATTAAATCTATATTTTTTATTAGATTTATAATAATAAGAATACTAATTAAATAAGTATAATTATATATTATATTTATAGAAATTCTATTTTTATTTAGTTTAATTAATATAAATAAACTAAAAATTTATTTTAATAATTTTACTAATTATTTTATTATTTTTATTAGAAGTTTTATATTTATAATATAATATTTTAAATACTTTTTCTTATTTTAAAATATTATATTATAAAGCTTAATTTTTGAATTCTTTATTTATAATTTCTACTTTTTTATAAAAATCGAATTAAAATATTTATTTATTAATAAGCTCCGAAATATATTAGAATAAATAAACTATAATATTAATATAGAAGCCTTTAAATATCTTATAAAATATCTTATAAAATATTAGAAATAATATTAGAAATTCGAATAATTACTAAAATAATTTAAATTTAATTTAAGAAATAATATTAGCTTTAATTATTCTATTATTATTAATATTTTCTATATTTATAATAATTCTATATTCTATATTATTAATAAAAGTATTTAATATTAAGCTAGCTAATAGCTTTAGAATATTAATATTTTATATATTTAAAATATTTTAAAATAATATTAAATTAATATTTATTTAGGCCCTTTTATTTAGATTATAATAAATACTAGAAAATAGTTTACTAATAAGAAATTTATTTAATTTATAAATATTATAAAAACTAAAATTAAAATTATTTCTATAAAAGCTTATAATTCTATTATAATTATAAAGTATTATTATAGCCTAATTTAATATATTTATTTTATTATTATAGCTAAAATTAATAGAATTAATAAAAATACTAATATATATAAAAATTATAGAATAGAAAGTTATATTAAATAATAAAAGAATTAATTAAATTAGCTAGAAAAGTATTTAAGTAAAGTAAAAAGCTTTAGAAAATAAATATATAAATTCTAATTAAATAAAGTAATTATACTAGCTCTAATTTAGTAATTTTTATTATAATATATTTCCCAGAAAAATATAATATTATATTTTATTTATTTTATTTAATTAGAAAGTTTTAAAATAATAAAATTTATTTAATATATAAGTTTTATAAAACTATATTAATATTCTAATTCAAATAGGCTTAGTATATATTATTTCTCTAAATTACTAAATTTTAAGGAAATCTTATATAAATTTCTTTTTTTTTTACTAATTTTAGAGCCTCTAATTAAATACTTTTTTTTAATATTTTTCTAGAAATTTCTTTCTAAACTTCTAATTATTATAAATATAGCTTTTATTTCTTTTTATATTACTATTAAATTAATTCTGGCTTATAAATCCAAGATATTTTTAATTTAAAATATATTCTTATTTTACTTTTTACTAACTTTAGATAATATTAAATAGCTTATAAGTCTATTATAAATATATCTTTTAATTATTAATATAAAGCTTACTTTTAATAAAATATTAAGGTTTAGATTTCTATAATATCTTCTAATACTTCTAGTATTTCTTTATTAAAAATAAAGAAATCTATATTAAAGCTTTATATTTTATATTTTATTTATATTAGTTTTAGAAAAATTCTTTATATAAGTTATTATAAGTTCTTTATATTATTTTAAAGCTTATTTTAACTTAATATAATTTTATTTATTCTAAAAAATAAAAGTAATAATTCTTATTATAATATTATTTACTAAAGTTCTTATTATTAGAAATATACTTCTAGTTATTTTTATTTAATTATTCTAATTTCTTATATTTCTATTATATAGCTCTTTCTTATAAAACTTCTAATTACTAAAGATATTATAAGCTCTCTTTTTTTAATTCTCTTTTATAGATTCTAATTATTTTAAAGTATTTATTTGCTTTTAAGTACTTTATTTATATTATATTTGAAATTACTAAATCTAATAAAAAGAATAGTAATAAGAGCTCTTTTATTAAGGTTTAAAAGGCTATTAATAAAAATAAGAAATAGTCTAATTAAATAAAAAGCCTTTTATATAAGCTTATTAATACTATAGTAAAATGCTTTTAAATCTCCTATTATTAGCTTTTAAGCTCTATTATTTTAATAGATTTTATAAATAAAAGATATAAATAAAAGCCTCTTTTTATATTATTTAATTATTTCGATTTTTGCTTTAATATTCTAAAGATTTAATAAAACTCTAAAGTTCTCGAATTTAAATTAAAATAGATTTTTTATAAATTTATTTATAAGTATATTATTTATTTAAAAATATATAACTTGAAATATACTTTTATTATACTTTTAATATAGTTATATATTCTAAATATTAATATAATAAAGCTTTATAGTAATTCTTTTATTCTTTTTAATAATTAATTAAATAGTTTATTTATTATTATAGAATATAGTTTAAAGCTTTCCGAAATCTAAACTTAGATCTCTAAATAGCCTTTAAAGAGCTATAGTTTCTTTTATTATATAAGTAATTTTATATATTTCTAATTTAGTTAAAGAAATAGTTATAAAGCTTTATTAAATAGCTTTCTATAATATTAAATCTTTAAATAAAAAGATTATATATCTATAATTTAATTATTATATATCTAGATTATTTATATATAAAGTATTAGATATAATCTATAGCTATATTTTTTTATATTTTCTATTATATTAAATTACTAGAAACCGGGTTTTAAATAGATATTAGAAAGTTTAATCTATAGCTATAAAGTATTCTAGAGTAGGGTTTATTAAGAACTAAAAGAATATTAAAGTAATAAAAGCTATATTTGCCCTAATTATAATTATAGTATAAAGTAGTAATTTAATTTTCTTTTAATATATCTTAATTTAATATAAATAAGCTTAATTATTATATTTCTAAAAATTAATTTTAGGTAATAGAATACTAAAATACTTTCTATTTACTATTTTAAACTTTTTAGTAATTTTCTTAATATAGATATTATAAACTAACTAAAGCTTTTTAGCTTTTTAATCTCTAATTATATAAATCTCTAGAAATTACTTTATATTTTATATATTATAAAGCTTATAAACTATTTTAATCTAAGTAATAATTAATTAAGCAAGTATTTTATTATTTTTATAATAAAGTATTTAGAAGTTATTTATATAGAAAATAATAAAAACTTTATAATCTATATTTATATAAATATAAGACTTTTTATTAAGTTTAGAAAATCTAATTCTTTTAAAAGTATTTATCTAGTATTTATATTATAGAATAAAAGAGTTTTATAGCCTATATAAAGCTTAATTTACCTCTATTATATATTCTAGTACCTTAAAACTATTTAATAGCTTATATACTATTATAGATTTATTAAAATCTCTTTTTATATTAATAAATATATTTATAATATTAAATTATTTTATTTCCAGATTAAAATAAGCTATAATTATATTAGCTATTTAAAAAGACCTTATTATAAGTATAGTAATATATATAAATAGAAATAATATCTTTTTTTAAAGATTTTTATAAATTACTAGTCTTAAATAATATTAAGTAATATATTTATTAGAATTAATTTTATATATAAATATCTATTTTAAATAAATTAGAAATATATTTATTTTATTACTAGAAATAATTCTCTAATAATTTCGAGCTTTAAAGTTATTAATCTCTAATTTAGTATCTAATTTAAAATACTTTCTAACTAGATATTTCTCTAAATTATTTTATATTTTTAGAGCCTTTAAAAAATTATTAATATAAATTTTTCTTATTATTATATTACCCGAAATATTTTATTTTAGATATATTTTTAATTAAACTATTATTATAATTATAATATATATAGTTTTATAATTAAATTCCTTTTTATAATTCTTTAGCTAATTAGGCTAAAGAAACCCTAAAAGAGACTCTAAATAGTTAATCTAATTCGATTTACTTATTATTTATAATAGTATATTTATTATAGTAATTATATTACTATTAGCTTTATCTAGATTTCTATTCTAATTATTTCTTTTATATAAGTATATTTAAATTAGTTTATTTCTAGTTTTAATAATTAGCTTTCTTATTTATTTTCTCTTTAGTTTTACTATTTAATTTTCTATTTTAGCTAAACTATTTACTCTTTTTATAAAGAATTCTTTTATTTTTATTAAACTATTAACTTGTTTTATAAATAAGCTTTCTACTTTATTTATAGAAGCTATTAGTAGACTTTATTACTAGTTTTAAAAAAATTCTTTTCTATTTTTATTAGTTTAGTATATTTCTCTAATAATTCTAGTATATTTTATTATATTTCTTTTTATAATACTAAGCCTTTTTAAAAGCTTAGTATTTTTATTTCTATTATTTCTAGACTCTAATATACTTTCTGGCTCTAAAGTACTTTATAAAGTTATAAGTTCTATTTCTAGTAAAGCTATAAAGCTTTTTATTTCTGAATTATAACTAATTAATATACTTATAGGCTTTTCTAATTATTAGTTTATTTATTTATTATTCTCTAGTTTAGACTTATTTTCTATTTATTCTAATAAGCTATTATATTATAATTTCTTATTTTTAAAAATTAATTTAATATTCTAAATCTCATTTTCTAGAAATAGTTCTATTATATTTTTTATAATTTCTATATTATAGCCTTTAATATATTTATAATTCTTTTTATAAAATATATTCTTATTAAATATAATATTATATATAATAATTACTTTATTAGATATAGAAATCTAAATTTTATAAATATTAGATATAATATATTTAACTAAATATCTAAATATATTTATATAATATAATTTTAAATACTTTTTTATTTTATTTTACTTTATAGTTCTTAATTATTAGATATATTTTAGAATTATATATATAAATTCTATTTTAATTAAATATAAAATTAATTATTATTCGAGCTATAAGCTCTAGATTATACTAATAGAAATAATTATAAAATTACGAATTAAGTACTTTATTTAGTATTCTCTAATAATTTATATATAAGAGGCTTTAATTATATAAGTAAATTGCGGCTATAGAGCTTTCTAGCTATAGCTTTTTAAATAAATTAGCTATTAAGTATATTATAATAGCCTTATTTATAATTTCCTATTTTATTTATTTAGTATTATTATTTAGTTTATATATATATAAAAAAGAAAGCTCGATTTTAATATCTTTTTCTTTTATCTAGATTTAATAAACTAATATTTTTTAAATTAGAATAACTACTTTCTTCTAATTATATTTAATATAAGTAATTAAAAGATTATATTATTTATATATCTATTATTTAAAATCGCTAATTATATTAAATATTACTAAATTTCCTTTATTTAGTAAAAGATATCTAAAAAGCTTTCTACTAAATTTATTTTTAATTATTAGAATTTAGCTTAAACTATTATAGCTATTTAGGTAATTAAATAAGTTCTATAAAATTCTCTAAAATAGTTAAATAAACTTTCTTTTAGTTAGCCTATATAAGATTACTTATCTAATATATATCTAAATATAAAATTTATATATAATTCTTATTAGTCTATTAATTTTTATATTATATATATAATTAATAAGCTTTTATAAAGTTTTATAAGCTAAATACTTTACTTTTATATACTATTTTTTTCTAAATTACTTTTTAGTTTAAGATATTTCCTTAATTTCTTATATTAAGCTTTAATTAAATATTTAAATATTAGAAATATAAATATATTACTAATACTAATAGAAATTTTAAATAGAATATTAAAGTAAGGAAAAAATAGCTTATATTTAAAGAAAACTAAATTAAATCTATATTCTAATTATATTAATACTATATTTTCTTTATAATTTCTTAATTTAATTATAAGATTATATTTATAATATTAAGCTTTCTTTTTTATTAAATAAGCTTTAAAAATAATATTTATATAGAATTCTTTAATAATTATAATATTATAAAGAATTAGATCTTTAGTATATAGTTTTATAAGTCTATTAACTATATTTTTAATTATATAAGTATTATATTTAATAATTAGAAAACTAATTATTTCTATTTTTATATAATTATTAATTTTTGCCTTAATAAAAGTACTAGAATTAATTAGATTCTTATTATTAACTAGATATATAATATTATAATTATTTAATAAAATATTTTAAAAGAATAAATATTTTAAGAAATCGAGTATTATATAGATTTCCTAATTTAAACTCTGGATTATAAATATAAAATCTATTAAAATAATATTAAAGTTCTTAGAAAATTAGATTTCTAATACTTTAGGCTTCTTTTTAGAACTAGTACTAGATATTAGCTTTTTTATAGCTTGTTTACTAGTAATTTTTATATTATATTTCTTTTCTAGCTAAAGTTTTAAATTCTTCTAATATTTAATTAAGATTCTTTCCCGAATTTTTCTAATTTATTTCTTATTAGACTTGAATTTTATCTAAGTTTTACTTAATTTAGTAATTATAATTTCTATAGTAATATAGCTAAGTAAGTTATATTTATATTTATAGATTTTAGAACTCTTATAAAAGTACTTATAATACTTATATTTATTTGAATTAGGCTTATTATCTAATTTTTTATTAGTTTAATTCTCGAATATAATAAAAATTATAAAAGTTCCTAAATATTTAATATTTTGGTTTCTAAAATAATTTAATTAAATACCTAGCTATACTATTTAAGTATAAGAATTAGAAGCTCTAGCTTGTTTTTATTATATAGATTACTAAATTATTCTATTATTTAGATTAATATAAGTTTTTACTAAAAAGCTATTAAGACCTTAATTACTATTAGAATATTTTTAATTTTAGTAATTTTAAGAACTCTAGTATAGTTAAATACCTTTTTCTAATTAGTAAACTAGTACTTTAGGCTTATTTCTTCTTTACTTATTTATAGTAGAACTAAGCTATATATTCTCTAAATAATAGTAATTTATACTATATTTATAGAATTATATTTTATTAATAAAGCTTTATTTATTCTCTTTAAATTCCAAAATAGAGTTTATAAGAATCTCTATATTAATTATTTAATAGAGCTATTATCTAATTATATAATAGAATACTAGTTTATTTATCTAGTCTAGTTTCTTAATTTTATAATTCTATAAAAGTACTAAATAGTAATTTCTAATATTTCTAAATATTATAGGCTATAAAAATACTAGTTTTAATTCTTTCTTAATTATAAATTAAATATTTTTATTCTAATTTTCTATATTAACTTAATATCTAATATAGTAATTCTCTATTTCCTTTAGTATAAGCTTATTAATTATAGAAAAGGGCCTGAAAAAAGCTATTATATTTATTTTAATTACTTTATTATTAAATAAATTAATCTTATTTCAGATGCCCTTATTACTAGCTACTTTATAGAAAATATTAAACTAATCTATCCAGAAACTATAGTTTTTTAGAATAATAATCTTTATTATAGCTTCTAATATAATTATAATTAAGCTTTAGAAATTATAGAAACTATAGAAATAATTTCTATTAATTAGTTAATAATAGAAATATAAACTAAAGTATAATTTTTTAAAAAATAAATTAAATAAGCTCTTAAATACTCTTTATAATATACTAATTAGGAAGCTTATTAATATAAGACCGGGCTTATAACTAATATATATAAAGATTATAAAATAAGAAATTATATTAAATAGTAAAAGAATTAATTAAACTAGCTAGAAAAAAGTTTAAATAAAATATAAAGCTTTAGGAAATAAGTATATAGATTTTAACTAAATAAAGTAATTATACTAGCCTTAATTTAGTAATTTTTACTATAATAAATACTATATTTCAAATAGCTTTTAAGGCTATTAATAATTCTATAGAACCTAATAGTATTATTCTAATTTTTTTAATTTATAATATTTTATTTTAAATAATTAAATATAATATTTTATTATTAATTATATTATAGTAATTAGTAATATTTAAGAAAATAATAATAGAAATTCAGAAGCTTTAAGCTAGATATTAAATTATAAATATCCTAAATACCTAAAATAGTTCTAGTATTATTAATATTTATAAACTTTCTTTAAATTCGAATATTTTTATATAATATAAAAAAAATACTAATTAATTTAGTAATTAGAATAAGCTATATAAGCTAGTAGCTATTAATAAGAAGAATTATATACTAGCTCTATTATATAATAATACTACTTTTTATAAAATTTTTATAAAATTCTTTTATATAGGAAATATTAAGATTATTACTAATAGCTTTAAATCTAAAACTATTTCCGAATTTTATAATAAGATTAAAAGTAATATAAATATAATTTCTTTTATTATTCCTGCTATTTTATTAAAATATAATAAAGAATATTCTTATAAGAATTCGAATATTATAGTATTTTTATAAAATAATAATTTATATAAGTATTTCTATTAAATTGAAATTATTAACTTTTTAAAAAAGAATATATTTAAAGTTATATTTAGATTTCAGATATTAAAGGAAATATATATTTTTAATTCTCGGTTTATTAATAAAATTAAGAATAAAAATATAAAAAAAGAATTTAAGAAATTGAAACTAGTTATTTAAACTTATAATAATAGTAAAAAATATATAATATTAATATAATTATCTATTATTTAATATATTAGCTAAAGAATTATTTTTAGTATTATTATTATAATAATAAATATTATAAAATTATATTTATATAGTATTTTATAAGCTTATATCTAATTAATAACCTTATTTAACTATAATTTTTATATTAATTTACTTTATAAGCTTACTAAAAAGCTAAATCCAAAAAATAATTCTATTCTAAAGATTATAAAACTATTATATAATATACTAAAAACTAGAAATTACTAGTTTAAAACTTATTATTTCTATTATATTAATAAGCTTTTTATAAAATAATTAATTTATAACTCTTATTTTCTTTAGAGTAAATAATTCTTCTAAATTATTAGTCTTTAAATTAATAATACTTTATTTATTAAAACTAATAATTTTATAAAAATAAAGTAATTAAAGCTTTAAAAAACTAAAATCTTAGCTAAAAAATATAAATGCCTTATTTTTAATTATAATTTCAAGTTTAATAAAAGTATTATTTATATAAATATTACTAGAATTACTTTTATATAAAAATACTAATATAAAAATCTCTAAACTATTTCTATAAAAAATATTATTATTATAAATAATAGAAGTATTATTTATTAAAATCTTTTTATTAAAAGCTAATATATTACCTAATATATTAAAAAAGTATATATTATATTAGTTTATTAACTAGAAGCTTTATATAATCTATTAAATATTATTTAAATTATTAAATTCTCGAAAGCTAATATAAAAGCATTTAATAAATATATTTAATAATAAATTAAAAATATTATTAAAGAACTAAAATTTATAAAGCTAATAAAAAAGTTCTTATATTTAATTATTTTTATAAATACTTTATTTATAAATAATAGAAATCTTTTTTTCTAAATTAAATATATTTTAGTTCTAATAAATAAAACTAGATATATTAATATTATTTACTAGTTTTTTATTAAATATAAAAGAGTTACTAAAAGTATTTTAGCTTTAAAACTTTATAATATAGCCTATAGCTTTAATATAAGTATTTTAATTAAATTTATAATTAATAAAATACTGGAAATAAAACTATTATTAATAGTTTATATAAATTTAAAGTTATTATATAAATACTTTATTAAATTAGAAACTATTTAAAAAAAGTATTTAATAATTAATATAATATATTTTTATTAGATATATAAATAATAAGAGATTATAAGAGTTAAATAAATTAAAAAAGAATTAAATTCTAGTAATTCTATATTAAAATTAAAGCTAATAAATACTTTTAAGTATCTAATTAATATAAATATAATAAAATTAAATATAGAGAAATAAATTAAATATAAATAAAGTAAGAAATAAATATATAAAATAAGAGAATATTATAAAAGAGAAAGTTATATATAAAAGGCTATAGCTTTTAGTATATAACTAAAATCTTAAAAGTAATATAGATATATAAAATATTTAAAAAATCTAATATTAGACCGAATTAAAGAATTTATATATAATTAAAAAAAAGTATTATTTTTCGCGTTTTCTAAAAAGATTTTAGTATTAATATAGCTATTTCTTTAGAAGTTATATATATAATTATAGGATATAAAATACGAAATATAAGTAATAAAATATAAAATATGAAATATAATTATATAATCTTATATTTTATAAATAACTCAATTAGTAAACTAGATCTTATTAGATTTAATAAATTTAGAAATTATATTTTAATATTATAATTTATAATTTTTAGTTTTAAATAATAATAATTTTACTAATTTAATATAACTAGTATTTATATATTTATATAATAATATTATATATTATTAGTAAATTAATAATAAGTAATTAAAATAGAACTAGAATAAAAAGCTTTTAGAAAAGAAAATAGTTTTATTTAATTTTATAAAATTTATTAGAAAATAGCCTAAAGCCCCTATAATTATAAGACTTTTAAAAAATATATATAACTTTTTTATTTGTATTTTCTTATTATTTAATTTCTAATAAAGTATTTCAGGAAATTATAGAAATATTATAATAATAAATATAAAAGCTTTAGATTTTAATTTAAGAAATACTAATTTAGAAAACCCTAATTCCTATAATTAGAAAGAATTACTAATTATAGAATATTATATAAATATAATAATTATAAAGTATTTAATTTCTAAAACTTATATTAAGGCTATAAATAATTCTATTTATAGAACTTATTAGAAATAAGTAATTAATAAAGAATTTACTAAACTATAAGCTTTAAATATTTAAAAAAAAACTATTTTATTATCTTTTTAAAAAAAAGCTATAGGCTATAAATAGATATTTATTATTAAATATATATTTATAGCCCTAATTAATTAATATAAAGCTTAATTAGTAAATTAAGGCTTTAGTTAAATTCTAGAAAACAATTTTCTAGAAACTTTTAATTCTATTATTAGAGCTAAAAGCCTAAGAATTTTATTAGCTTTAAGGATTTATAAAAATCTAGAAATATATTAAATTAATATAATTAGTATTTATTTATATTTTAAGCTTTATATTAAAATATATATATAAGTTCTTTAAATTCTAAAATATTTTAAAAACTTAATATTTTTTTTATTTAATTTCTTATATAGGCTTAAGTAATTAAAGAAAAAGTAATATATTAAAGCTTTTATAAGACTTAAATTCCTTAGTTTTAGTTACTATTTTAATAAGCCAATTATTTTTATTATTATAAATTATAATATAATTATTAGGCTTTATATAAATAATATATTAGTTCTAGGCTATAATTTATAAATTATTTAAATAATTATTAATAAAATAGTCTTTTTATAAAAAATTAAGAATTTGAGAAATATAATTCTAATTTTAAATATTTAAATATATTTTATTTCTTAATTAAAATAAATATATTACAAGTTTTATAAAAAGATTTAAGCTAGAAAAAGCTAAGCCTATAAATCTTCTTATAAATAACTAGAATATTTTAATTATTATTACGGGTATAATATTTAGGGCTTGGAAAGCAAGGTAGAAGGTCTCTTATAAAGACGATTTAAAGCTAAGAAAGAGAAAACTAGAATACAGGAGGCTATAAGGGAGTATATATACCCTATAGTACGCTAGTTTATAAGGGGCTTAGCCTTCTAAATATCTCTAGTATATTCCAAGTATACTTCCTTAGCGAGGCGGCCGCGTCACGTGTATCTAGGAGGCAACGGGATATGGGTAACGGGATATAGGCAACTATATTAGCTAACTAGATTAAAAGCTGAATTATAATAATTATAATATAATTAAAAAAAGAATAAGCTAATTAGAGCCTATATTAGAAGGCTATAAGCTATATTATATGGGTTTTAAAGAGCTCTTGCTTTAATATTACTTATATAATTAAATAGCTTAACTAATATTATAATATATTTATAAAATATTATATTAAAAAGTATTATAAATTATAATATTTTATATAGTATTAGAAAGGCTAAAAGCTTAAAATTCTAGAACTTTAGTAATATAAATTTTATAGGAAATATAATAAATAAATATTTTATTATAAAGTATTTATATTTATTTAATAAAAGATCTATTATATAATTTTCTATTAAATAATATTATATAACTATTTCTATTATCTAATTAGAATATATTAGCTTATTAGAGGCTATTAAATAAAGTTAGTAATTTAAGGCTTTATTTAAAAAGCTTAAATATATTTAATATTTAAATATTACTTTTTTAATTCTTATATTTAGTAATAATTAAAGTTATATAATATTAGTTAGAAACCTTATAGCTTATAGCCAAATCAAGTATATTAATATTTGTTATTATTATATTAGAATACTAATAGCCTTTAATAAAATTATTATTAAATATATTTCTATTAAAAAAATAATAACTAATATATTTATTAAATTTCTATTATTTACGGCCTTTAGATATTATATTAAAGAGCTATTTATATTATAATTATAGAATTACAGGCTGTTTTTAGGCTAGTTTTTGAACTATTTTTAATTTTTAAATATTAAAACTCTAGAAGCTTTAATAAATAAAGCAATAATTTTTAAAAATTATTTTCTTAGAACTATTTTTAATAATATATAAGAAAACTATTAAAATTAGAGGCCTAAAGCCTCTAATAAATTTAATAAGCTCTAAAATCAAATACTATAAAGCTATATACTAGCTTAATACCTTATTTAGCTAAAATATTCTATATAGCTAAAATATTTTATAAAGCTAGAATATCTTATATAGCTAAAATATTCTATATAGCTAGAATACCTTATATAGCTAGAATATTCTATATAGCTAGAATAATCTATATAGCTAGAATTAGTTTAGCTAATATAAAAATTTAATATATATAATTTAGGGAGTTTAGGGCTATATATACGGGCTATTTACTATTATAAAATAGTAGTTAATTTAGTATTATTTACTTGGTTTATATTATAAATATATAATTCTAGCTTTATTACTTAGCTAATTTAATAAGATCTTTATTCGCTTTTATATATGTAATATATATAGGTTAAGTATCTCTATTAAAGTTGCCTAATAAATAAATAGGGCCTTTAGCCTATATATATAGTATAGCTGTCTATTATAGAGCTTAGCTAGTTATCTTTTCAGTAGTTAATTCAATATATTTTATTGTTATGTGCCCTATTCTACAGGCTATTTATAGCCAATGCTAACAGCTTCCGTGATCCTTGAAGAGTCGACAGAGAATAATCCCACGGTGCGGGACTGTTTGCATTGCATATCTATGCTGCGCGACTCTAAATTCTTACGCGACACGCCAAACCAGTGAGCCCACCAAAATTTAATCCTCTACCTCTGCTCATATGCGTCTGCTCCCTACGCCTGAATCCTGCTTTTGCACCCTGTCTCTGTACCTTGTTTCTGCCCCCCTGACTCTCATAGGCTCTGCCACAGCCTCATATACTCTATGTGCAATTACTTTATAGATATGCGAGCAATTTTGGAAATAGATAGAAAATCAACTTGTAGGGCTAGTGCTTAACAGATGCTAATGTCAAAGAAGGGTAAGTTTCGGCTCCTATACGGTAGCTCATCTATTGCGGTGGCGTTTGGTAGACGGTAGCATTAGGAGTGGAGCAAAATCTGGCTCCTTAAAGGTATTACATATTTTACTCTGGCCCCTAACAGACACTGGCGTTTAAAATTGGACCTAGTCTTATCTAAGGTTGCCTTATCAAGTAAGGAAAAGGAGCAAAATCGGGCTCCCTAACGTTAGCGTTTGTTAAACGCTGGCCTTAAGAAAAGAGGCAAAGTCAGAGATTTTCACCCCTTCTAACTTTAGTATTAATAAAGATCTATACTAGTGATAGTTCCTTGGCTAATATGATTTCTAATCAGAAATCTCCAGACTTGCAAATTAGAAGGGTAATTCGCAGGTGATTTGCTCAAGTACTATTGTTCTTGAAACTTAGCCTTGAGCACAGAGGATCCGTTCACAATAGCAAGCGCAGTTCATAGTGCCAAATTTCAAAGATTCTGCTTTAAAGATTCTTCTCAATGTATCATAATGTCTTCATCCTTCATATCCTTCATACGTAATACCTCTCCGTCCATTATCCCGTAGACATAGCATTCGCCAACAATTTTGTATCCACTCAATACCAGTCGTAGTATGAATGGAATAACCGCGCCGAAGATGATAACAACAACATCCCCGGCCTGCGCGAAAAGCGGAACTTGGCTAAATATCCTTTCACTGTTACAGCGCGCCTTTTGGAATAGCACCACTCCAGTGATTCTCCTACAGGCCGTTTTGCTTGCTGGAAATATAAGTCTGCCTCCTCCAGTACTAGAGATTTCCCGTTTCTTAGACCATCAACAAGTATTTCCAAGGCCTTGAACCCCTGAGCATATTCTCGCGGCGGTTTTAGCTGTCCAAAGGTTCCTGTAGACGTATTGCACATGAGTGTCCTCCATTTAGCATCCCCAGGATCTCCTCCACTGGGATAGCGCAGAAATGTGGCAAAAAGATCGTGGAGCTCTTCCATACAATACTGGACCTCACACATTCTACTTCCTAATGATTGATCATTCGGATCTTTTTCATGTATTTTGCCGATTTTAAAGAGACGATCGAAGATAATACCCCTTACAATCAGATCATTCGAACTTGGTTTCAGACTTATCGACGCTTGTGATTCACCTCCAGCGGAAAACTGAGAAACACGATCCCATATAGGGTCCGGAGCAATGCTGGAGAGTATCAGATCTTTTGTTGCCCAGTTTGGAACCCACGAAGGTAGCGTCGAAGCTGCAGATTTCAGATGAGAACTATACAAAAGCTGTACACCATCTCCTTGAGTTACAAAGTATTTTGCAAATCGGAGAAAGGTATCTTCTGCGGACTCCGTATAGTCTATCGTCAATGCGGAGTCATTCGCTTCCGCCGCAATACCCAAGATCGCGTATATGTAGTCGTGGTCGTTTGAAGCTCGAGCAAGACGAAATAGACGTAAGAGGTGGATCAGCTTCCAAGAGTTTGACCCGCTGTCTAGCAGCTGAGAGATGCGCATAAGTTGGGCCATTCCAACCTGTTCATTGTTCGCTCGTGTATCTGTAAAGGGCAATTCTAAAATTGCACCTCTAATGATATAACGAGTAAACAATTTAAATGGTAGGACCCATTCGCCACAAATAAGGTCAACTTCTCGCCCCAAAATGATTTCTTGTATCACCCAGTACCTGGTGAACCATGCGCGGCGAAAGAGTTGATGAAAAGCGCGCCAAGTAGAATGTGATCGAGGTGGGAGTCCGCTTTCTTCGTATTCCTCTTCACAAAGTCGATGCTGGCGATTAAATGCAATGAGAGTAATAGGGCCCATAAGATCATAGATTTCCTGGCTATTATCAGCGGCCTCTCCGAGATAGGCTATAACACGCTGAGCCTTGTGATAGATTTGTCGCATAAGTCGAATTTGACCGGGTTTCTCATTTGCGTCTCCTTGATTAATGCATACCGCATCAGCCCAGAGTATACGTGATTCTTTCTTATCACGTAGTCGCACAAATGCCGAATGGAGATTTGTTGTGGTTTTCAACTCCTTGTCCTCAATGAAAATTGAATGACTCAAGATCGGATTACCCCATGCGTAAGATAAAGCCTCATACGTGGTGGCGGAAGGGGACGAATGGCAAAGAATATGACACCTCATGGGGTCAGCCTTTTGGCCTGGGAGTACTTCGATAGTTCGAAATGAAGCATCCCCTATAAGGGTAGAATAGAGATAAGGATTCGACATAGAAGTGGTGAAGAGATGGAGCTCGGATTATCGAGGTTTACCAAGACGTATAATCTCAACTGCCAGTTCACAGGTTGTTATATCTGTCACGAGCACCTAGATCAGGATCAATACAGTCTGTATTGAAAGGACATCAAAGCTAAAGACGAATAAATAGAGCTGAGCTAGGACGAGGCTCTTTAATACGTACAGCTATACCGGCTTGCTTAGTAATCCTACTGCCTAAAAGCACTCTTGCACGTGACAAATGACCTGAGAGATCAAGGACCTAGGAGGCAGAAGTGAGACTTGTACCAGGTAACGGTCGACTAGGTAAAACAAGACTTCACGTGATTTGAGAGTGAGTTTTAGAAAAAGAGATTATTTCTAAAGAAAAGCCAGTGGGTGAGACTAAGTCCACACTAGCGCGATAGCTAAGCGAGATGGCTGCCTAAGGCTTACGCAGATTCCTCTTATAAACCCCGTAAGTAGCTATTGCAATTTTTAGTTAGAGCTTAACGAGTTGATTTTAATAGCTTAAGGGAGGCCTAATATGTAGTAGTAATATATTTAGGATCCTTAGCTGAGGGGGGGGCCTTTTTAGGCCCCTTGTTAAAGTTGATAATTTCTAGTGAGATTAGTCTTAGCTACGCCACGTCGCGTAAATACGGTGAACAGTCTTGAGCCGACCTGAGCCGAAGATGAGCCTGACCTGAGCGGAGCCTGAGCAAGGGCGGCGCTGCTCACGTGAGACATAGGGTCAGGAAGAGCAAACATTCCAGTAGGGGAACATTGGCAACGCGGTGGAATTGGTGAGCACTTTTGCTACGAATATACGCAGTTGCTCCGTACTTTGGCAAAATCCATCCTCATATCCCCGGTTCTTACGGGGAATACTGCACCGCAACTCCAAACTTCAAGGCGGAGCTCGATTCTCTGGTCTTCGCCTACTTAGAAGCACTTTCAGGTACGATTGTCGATAGCGTCCAAGAGATATGCCAGGAGATTGCAAACAAACTACGATTTGAGGAGGTCTACACTGCCACTTAGGTGCATATACTCGCCTTCGCTATGCATGTACGTTTGTCGATTCAATACATTACCTCGACTCTCTTGTACGCGTTCGATGTCAGGGATGCGATAGAACTTTTTTTTCGCGTTGCTCTTTATAAAGCTCATAACATCGGCTGGGTTGGGCAGAAACTGTATAGAGTTCCCGGCCTGAGTTGCGATGGGTTTCCAGGGAATGGTATTGGCGTGATCATGGCTGGAACTTTGATCAGTGGCCGTACCATGTTCGCCACGCCGGCGTGTGAGTGCCGCATAAGGGGAAGAGTTCTTATCGAGTGATTGTTCAATTGATTGGTCGTAAATTCTGGTTCAGGTGCTGATGTGGCACGGCCGCAATGAGTGCTCCTCTCCTCGATTCGAGAAGTAAACCCCATAGTCAATAATGATACGGCAGATGTCGAAGAATTCAACGCTGGTGGAAGAGTTCTCCAAGATAGGCGGGATCAAGGAATCTACGATAGCTTTGGGAGGTATTGAAAGGTTAACGACAAATGTTGAATCAGACCAAAATCCATTTGTATTCGGCAACTGCAACAAAAGATAATAATTCAATCCAAGGGTCAAGAGGCTGTCATTATCATTTTGCTAGGTGTAAGGTGTTCGATATCATAAAGAAAACCAACTATTATTTGAGTACGAGAAAAGAACGTCTTCGCAAGGTTATTTCGCAATTTAGGGCAGTAATGAATGATAATCCTCACCGGCTCCAGTCCTCAGCCTTCTGCGCCTCCTCAAACTGATCTTTAACAATCTTTGCAAATGCATCATCAAATAAGACTCTCATTCCAACACCAGCCATCCCCTTACTTGTCAAGATTGTGAGTGTGTGGGCGTCATCTGTTCCTGCAGCCTTCGTGAACCCAGGTGTGTGGTTTACTGCATTGTCCTTTACTGGAATGGCGTAAACGCCATGAAAGCTAGGACAGATGTGCGAGACATTGCCTAATCTATGTTAGCTTAATGTTCCCAGGAGAATGAGAGACTTGCCTTGGTCGGTTGAGTATGCTCCTGGTTCGGGTGTCTCCCCAACAGTCCAGCTGTGATCTGGAGCAACACTTTTCATGACTTCGGAGAATGCAACACAAAGAGCTCGACTTGGTCTCAGGTCTGCATAAGTATTTGTTCTAGGTCAGGTCAGAACATGCACCCCTCAGCCATTTAGTTGAAACCTACTCCAGGAACTCAACACTGCATCCCGTAGCAATCGCAGCTCCTTCAAAACACTTTACCACCCTTTTCTGCAAATCCTTCGTCTCTCCTAGGGTGCTTCCCCGGACATTGTAATCCAGCACACTCTTGGGCGTGATGATGTTTGCTCTCTCTCCACCCTCAAGCAACACACCTTGAATTCTCTGATCGGGCTTGATCTGTTGTCTCAACATACTTGTTCCATTATAAGCGAGCACCGCGGCATCAAGGGCATTGATACCTTCGTATGGAGCCACCGCAGCATGAGCTGCCTTCCCCGTGAACGTGGCCCTGAACTTTGAACTCGCCATGCAGGATCCGTATGTTACGTTTCCGGGGGCAGAGAATGGATGTGTCATAAGACATGCTGAGACATTTTCGTACGCGCCGGCAGCAATGAGCTTGAGTTTGCCCCCGCCTCCTTCTTCCGCGGGTGTTCCGAGTAGGAGGGCGGTGCCTTCAAGGGAAGGATTACTTTTCAGGACCGCGACAAGACCGAGGAATGCTGCTATGGAGCCTGTGGCGATGAGATTGTGTCCGCAGGCGTGGCCGATACCAGGAAGCGCGTCGTATTCAACATTGAAAGCGACGATCCGTCCACCGTTTCCGTAGGAGCAAGCGAAGGACGTCTCTAGGGCGTGGGCGTGGGGCGTAATAGCGAAGCCTTGATCTCTTAAAAGTGAAACTATGTTGTCGTGGGCTTTAAATTCTGAGTAGCCTAGCTCGGGATTTTCGTGGATCTGAAGAGGGTCGGTTGATACTCAGTTTTCAGGGTTACGGGGGTACCTTTTTGTTGATATCTCTAAGCACCGAGTCGAGCTCATCGATTGATTTGTTGATTATGTGCTGGAAGCCCATCACGTCGAGGCTTGACTGAGCCATGGTGAGAAAATGAGAGTGTCCGAAGATGGGGGTTTTAACGTAGAAGTGTTCCCGTAGCTACGGGAGAGTGAAACTTTATACTGCCGTCCTTGTTTTGCCGATTGCGAGCGATGGGTCATGCGGTGAGCTGGAGTTGAGGCTGTTTCGTTGGCTAAAGTGGGGCTCGAAGGAGCGGGGCCAGGATCAAAATCTTTGTCTGTCCATTGATTGGTCATAACTTCCGATTAGTAGACTAAGGGCCAGTGCCTGGAAGCTATGCAAACCGAACGGCTACATCTCCAGCGCCATGGAAGTTGTGTATAAGCCTCCCGGGGCCGCAGATAATATTGGGAGAAGTGATTGGTAAGGGGTTGGACCGTTGGATGGATCTTGCTTGACATGGTCGATGGTTTATCAATTTTCGCGGGGACAATTGGTCTCTAGCTTGGAAGTAATAATATGGTGGTCAGATTGAAGGATGGTTCGTAGACAAGTGGAGTAAAACCAAGATCTAAATTCAAAGTGGAGTCCCATATCAACAAATTAAAAACGCCCCATCCCAACCATTATGGTCTCATTCGTCCAATATTAAAGCTCCTCAAGCGCGTCCCAAAGCGAATCCCGCCCTGCATCAGGCAAAGTCAAATACTCATTTTCCTGACCCCCAAAGAGCAAACTCCGAATTTGGTGTATCGACAAGCGCTTTAAACTTTTCCCGGAATAAGTCTGACGCTGGATTACTGTCTCCAGAGCCGCTCTGGCACGATTTTTCGAAATCCTCGAAAGTATCCAATCGCTATAAAAACCATCATCCGTCTCAACGCCAGCAAGGAAAAGAGGCCACTGTAACCGGTCATGTAGTTCGTTGCCATTGGAAGCAAATGTCCGCCGAATAATGGTCAGGATATTCTTCAATGCTGCTTGAATTTCTGGCGGGGTTTCTGACTCAGTCTCCGCTACTTTCGTTCGGAAATAATACACCTTGAGGGCGTTGAACAGAACCACATCATAATCTGCGTTCATTTGAACTCGAGAACGAGGCATATCCGTCATGGCTGAGTTTTGGAAGACAGAGCAGTATTTCTATAGTTTGTCAGTGAGTCACTATGCTTTCATAGACAGGGAATGGACCTTCGGCACTAGATTAAACCTTTGATTGATATCCTCGCATGACTCGGTGTAGTCGAGGCATGCTTTCTGAGTAAGCTCATTGATGTCTTGCCACAAGGCAGTTAGCACCCAGAGCAGCTCTAACTCCATGGCGTTGTCATCGTCGTCGTCTGCTTGATCTTGCGGGTAGGTGGTACCCCAGAATGCTCGAAGAGCCACGCGAGAAACTTCGTAGACAGCCATGGTCCGCTCCCGATGTGCTGTCAAGTATTTGGCAAGATGGCCGCCGTACCCCTGAAACCCACATTTGACATCCTCATCGAACGTCCAAATTATAAGACGAGCAAGTACATTGCGATCAGAAGGGATAAAACTCCTTGCTGATAGTGTTTCTGACGAGCTCTCCAGACACAAGCTGTCAAGCTTATGGTGTTTGACGAAGTCCCTCACCGTTGTGCTCAACTGATCAATGGTATGTTGTAGTAGTGATTGTTGTTTCGGGACATACAGGTACAAGAAGAGGAAAGCCGCCATAGCGAGTTTGTAGTTTTCCGTCGAGTCTTCCTTGACAATCTTGACGAAGTCTCGAAGAGCTGTTTTGAAGTGGCTCTTTGCCTCCGCAGATGCTTCGTTCTCTTTTCGGTAGCAAACGTCATTGATTGAGACTGCGAGAATGAAGTGCATTATCATAGAGTTCTCGGAGGCCAGGTCCAAAAGAAGTCTGTGAGTTGACCATCGCGGTAGTTTAGTGGTCCTGTAGGTTGAGAAAGCTTTTTGATAATGGTCGAGGGCATGGACCTCTGTCTCATTGAGAACTAGGGAGTTTGCGGCTGGGATATGATGGTCCGATAGTGTTTGAAAGACAGATTGGAATCCAGGTGCGCAGTAATTTCCCAACCCTGGGAACAGAACTAAGGGTTCAGTGCCTCCAAACCCAGCGGATATTGAGGCTAATGGTTGAAGATGGTCTACAGAATAGGCAAAGGACATGGGAGAAAATGTGTATTCGTTGTCCATCTCCCTATCTGCCCACGACTCGACGTCCAGAAAGGAGTCGTCTTGGGACGCATGATCAAGCTGGGTCTGGAGGGGGGGACCTGTTTCTGCGAAGAAGCCCTCAATGAGTGAACTGCTGGCTCTTGGGATCAGGGGTGGGCACCGCCTTGGCTCTCCGGACCTCAAAGACCAGTAACCTCTCCGTCGAGCGGCAGGCCTCAGTTCCAATCCCGGCCAGGAGCATTGACGATTCCGCTTTGTACAAGCTCCACAGGCTGGCCGCTTCTCATCACACTTGACTTTACTCGAGCGACATGCATCGCAACCTTCGAGGTCAGCCGTCTTCCAAGTCCATTACGATGAAGAGGTTGTCACCTTTCTTGCGACGTAGATCCTCCTCCGGCCGCTGCGACATCGTTCATGGTCCCCACGATAAGCTGGAATTCTGTGATTTCAACACAAACCAAGCGCAAGATTACTCTAAAAGCTGCTGTATCTTCAATGAGAAAGGTGGGTCAATCTGGGAGTCTAAAGGGACGGAGATCAAGGAGCCTATCACTTGGTGGAAAATCCGGTGGTGCTTGTCGTCGGAAATTCTGACCAATCATCGACCGAGTTGACTGGTCGGTCAGCAGTGGGGAAGGTGGCTTCACAAGCCTCGGAAAACCCAACCAACAGAATCGCAGTCTTTTTAAGTTACACGATCCTCCATTGATTACAATCTCGGCCTTACGACTTGATCCTTCACTAATAACAGATGAAGCTTGTTGAAATCGGAGAACTTGACCAGCGGTTGCCTTTTGACTTATCAATACCCCGGGCTGATTATCCAAGTGTGTATCTTCCCTTCTTAGCCGTTGGAGGCCAGATACTGCTCGCGGGAGGACGGATGCATCACTTTGGATTGTTACTTCGAGTGAAGCTTGAAGATGGCAGGAGCACATATATAGGCATGTCTCTGGTCAGGTTTCACTTCGAATAGATAGCATTCAGCCACTTATTGATTCAACTCCTCACCTCCCAAGTCACACCATTTTCAATTCCTTGCCCATGTGCCTTGTGCCTGAGATGGAGGTCAAAATCGATCAAGAGATTAACTTCCAAAATGACGAGAAAGCTCGCCTACCCATCGTCATTGTGGACGACGAGGAGAAACGTATACTTCGAAAGATTGATGCACAGTAAGTGGCTCCCCGCCTCTCCTATTATTTCATCCACCAACTAATTCCTTAGCTTGATGCCGCTGATGTTCATGACCTACATGCTCCAATACCTCGATAAGGTCACTTTGGGCTACACGGCTGTCATGGGAATCCAAACAGACACGCATCTGTACGGGCAGCAATACTCCTGGTGCAGCAGCGCCTTCTACTTCGGCTATCTCGTAGCCAGCTTTCCCGGCTCTATCGGCTTTGTCAAGTTCCCAATCGGGAAATACCTCTCCACCGCCGTCCTCTGCTGGTCCATAGTGCTAATGTGCCACGGTGCAGCTTCGAGCTTCACCTCGCTTTTTATCCTTAGGACTCTGCTGGGCGTTTTCGAAAGCATCATCAGTCCTGGCTTTAGTTTGATCACCGGCATCTGGTACAAGCCGCCAGAACATTCGTTGCGGCATGGCATCTGGTTCGCTGGCAATGGACTGGCGAGCATCTTTGGCGGGCTGCTGGCGTATGCAGTTGGCAAGATTGATGATAAGATTGCTGCGTGGAGGTGGCTGTTCATCATATTTGGTCTCATTACCTTTGCCTGGTCGATCACATTGATCCTCTTCCTGCCAGACAGCCCGACGACAGCGAGGTGGCTGACTCCCCATGAACGGGAGATTGCTCACAGCAGGCCTCAGAAGAATATTAATAGCTTCAAGAGCACGCATTGGAAGAGACACCAAGCCATTGAAGCATTGACAGATCCTAAGACTTGGCTCCTGTTCTTCTACACAGCCTTCACGAGCTTGCCGAATGGCGGTGTCACAAATGTCAGCCGGTGCCTTTTTGTTGAGTTCTTCCATGTGCTTACTATCTCCAGTTCACATCAGTGATTATCAAAGGTCTTGGCCACGACCAATTTCGCACCCTCCTCCTCGGCATGCCTCAAGGCGGCTGCCAAGTTATCTTCACTCTCACCGCCGCCTTGCTAGCAACGAAACTTAGAAAGTCCCGCTGCATCATCATTGCCTGCCTCCTCTGTATCGCCATGCTTGGGTGGTGTCTCGTTGGCTACCTACCAGAATCTCAAACCAGTGGTCGGCTTGGTGGCGTGTTTATCTTCGCTGCTTATGCTTCAGGCTTTCCTCTTAGTTTGAGCATCATTGCCAGTGATGTCGCTGGGTATACCAAGAAGACAGCTGTGAGTGCCGTTGTGTTTCTTGCGTACTGCGCTGGCAATATTTCAGGGCCGCAGGTCTTCTTTGCAAGAGAGGCACCGCACTATCGCACTGGTTGTAGGGTGTGTATCATTTGTTTGTGTCTCGGGATCTTGGATATCTTACTATTAAGACAGTATATGGACTGGGAGAACAAGAGAAGAGATCGAGTTCAAGGCGTAGTTATCGAGGCCGAGCCGGGAAAGCTGGTTGAGATTGATGGTGGAAACGGCGTGGTTGAACTGCCCTCTGCAGGCGTGGATGAGACGGACTTGGAGCAGGAGAACTTCCGCTATATCTTGTGAATAGTCGCGCATGGAGGCTTCTTTCTCTGTCTTCCTTCAATTGCCTTGGGCTATTGGTTGAGCAGCTGTATTTTGGAGGTTCCTGTTCGCTTCGAAACGCGTACGACTTTCCATGTATCTGCGATGGGGAATGGGTCGAAACGATCGTGTGATATTATACTATATCATTGCTGGTTTGCTCAAAGAAACGCAGCAAGCGCACTATAATAAAGGTCGGAAATATCTTGAGTATGTAACCTCAGCTGATTCCCGAGTTTTCAATGAAGTCGGAGCAACCTCTCAAATCCACGCGCCCAGCAATTGGTATGTATCATCTCCGCGCAGCGCGAAAACAACTTCGTTGTGAAAAAGCAATAGAAGATGCCAATAAGTATTTTATCTGGCGGGTGTTTGAGGAAGGTACAAGAAGGAAACAGGAAGGGGGTTCCATGTCGCTGATCATTGACTGTTGAAAGACCCCAGAGAGCGGGTTGAGCGCCTCAGCCCTTGCCGTTACAGCAACCCCACTAGGCAGCACTCGCTAAAGTGTCTGGGGTTACACGCTTGACACGCCGGAGAATGGTGAACATGGGGCAGAAACCCAGGGTATGGAATGGCGGAAAGAGATGATTAAAAAGCAAGCAGACAGAGATAGTTTGGACCACGTGAACCATACTGTTGGTTGAAAAATGCTGCAACAGTTTGCCCAACAAATACTAGAGGTAGACGTATGCAATGAAGCAATTGTTCTCCGCTCCTCTCGGCCTGTCGTGCGGTTTATATGGACATATGCTTCATGACGTGCTCTCCAATTCGACCCCGACCTTCTGTACCCTCAGTAATTTGTCCACTGTATGCATTGGTCGGGTTGTTCTCGAGCACAAGAAGGTCCTCCGCGAGCCTGCCCCAACAGGATGCCAGCCATGCAGCTTTTCTCAATACGCCTACTACGCCATTAATTGATCATGATATGGCATCAACCTCCATCTTGTTGTCTTGCTTCTTTGTAGTCTTTGCTTTAGTAGTCTTTGGAGCATCTGTTGTCCATGATCAGCATACAATCTTCTCAATTTAATCCGTCACATGCCCGTCATCTGGACCTCTCCCTCTTCCTGCATAGCTTTATCGACAGCCCTTTGTCGTGCATGATTCCTCGCCTTCTCCAACTTCCGTGCCTTCTTGCCAGATGGCAGTGCTAATGGTCCGCTAGTTGGGAGGAGAACATTGCTTCGTGCGGATCCTCGGGGGTTCTTGGAAACTTTGTTGACAGCATTTCGCTTCTGGACCTTGACTCGACTTGCGATCCTGCGTTGCTTATTTGGCACGTTGGGATTCCCTCGAGAAGGCATTGTGTTGACTGCTGTGACTCTGTTGTTTGTGTGAATGTCTTGTCAAGGATGAAATAAAATAATCCGGATGTTTGGGGGTCGGAGGTTAGAGATTTTCCGCTCCGGGCATTCTGCTCAGCCACTCCAGTGTGTCGTCAGTTTACCACTTCGCTTCAAGCCAACTTCTTTCAACACCAAGAACAAACATCACCAGATTGCCTCTGGACTCCTTTCCACCACGCTTTGCTCTTGTAGCAGGCTTCTTTTCCCCTTAGAAACGATATCCGCAGACAAAGTGAAGGCACTCCGCAATCATGTCGTGGGCAGGTAGGATAGCCGATGTTCACCTTCGACCCCCCCGCGAGCACCGCTAACAAGTGTAGGCTTCAAGAAGAATGTGAATCGGGCGACAACGCAGGTCATGATGAAGACTGGGCATGTAGAGAAGACAAATGATAGGGACTACGAGGTCGAGGAAAGGTCCGTACGCAATTTCCTACACAGACTCCCCACCCCCAACCAAGAACCTGTACAACCCAACCATGGAGCGTGCAACTCTGGAGTCATCTCTTGACTCATTCATGGCCCACCTTGCCAAGGAGTCTTTTATGGAGCAAGTACCTGCCTTGCTGATCGCTTTGATGGAGCGCCTTATCGTGAAGACGGAGGGCAAAGACGGGAAGAAGACCAAGGAGCAAATGTCTAATCTCAAGAAATATAGACGCTATCGCACGATGGAGGCAGCTGCGAACCGCCTGCAGAAGGAGTCAAAGGGCTACTTGGATTCTCTGAGAGGTACGTGTGGTTAGATCGATCCCGAGAACCTCGCTGACTCTGGCAGCCATGACCGCTTCCCAAATGCGCATCGCGGAAACAATTGACGCTTTCTACGGCGACGCCGGCGCGAAGGATGGAGTTAGCCGTAGCTACAAGCAGGCAGTGGAGGATCTCGACGCGGAGACGATTAAGGCGCTCGATGGCCCATACCGGTATACGCGTATCAAACGAATCTGGAGTTACGCCAGCTAATACCTGTCCACAGAACAACCGTCCTCGAGCCCATCTCTCGTTTCTGTGCATACTTCCCGGATATCAACGAGTGTATGGACTCGCGGTCTGCTGCGGATTCAAAGCTGACAAACATTTAGGTATCAAGAAACGTAACCACAAGCTGCTCGACTACGACGCCATGCGCGCCAAGGTCAAGAAGCTTGTCGAGAAGCCCGACAAGGATGTAACGAAGCTGCCGCGCGCTGAGAAGGAGACTGAGATGGCCAAAGCTGCATATGAGCAACTGAATGAGCAACTCTTCACCGAACTCCCACAACTCATCGACCTCCGCGTTCCCTACCTCGATCCCAGCTTCGAAGCCCTGGTCAAGATCCAATTGCGATTCTGTGCTGAAGCCTACTCTCGCATGGCCCAGGTCCAACAATATCTCGATGCGGATACTCGCGAGCAATATGCACAAGGTCACCTTGACAGCCGAGTTGAGCAGGTGTTGCAGGAGATTCGTGAGTTGAGCATCAGCGGCACTGTTTGAGGCGCACAGGCTTGTATACCAGGGGTACTTGGGGAGTCGGGCGTTATTAGATGTGCTTTTAATGGGGATTAATGTATTTTTCGTCGCATATGGGAGGCTGTTCGGTTGTTGCGGTTCAGCGTGGCTCCGTCATTGCTGCGCCACATCCGGCCGTGTGACTCTTCAGTGTACCATTGTGACAAAGCAACGGAACGAATAAAGTCACCGAAGATGATAGTATCGAGAAATGAATAAAGGAGCAAAGAGTTCCTCAAATGTCGAAAGTGACTCTATTTGGCATTTCCCAAACAACTCAGTCTTTCGTCGCGTTCCGCCAAAAATAGAACTCTTCAGCCTTGCGATCGTCGCAGCAAAAATGTCTCAGCCTGGTGAAGATCCCAGTGGCAAGAAATTAACTCGAAAACAACGGCGCCAACAACGACACTCCCCATTTTCTCTTGATTATGTACACCACGAGTCCGAAGCGATAAAATCTGCCCTCTCCTCCTTCCTCCTCACCTCTCTGCCACAAATGGCGACTCCAGTCCGCCTTCTCGTCTGCTCAATTGGCAATCCAGGGCCGTATCTAAATACCCTCCACTCAGCAGGCCACACCGTCCTCTCCGCCCTCGCAAATACGCTCTCCTACCCTTCATTCCAGAAATCCCGAGCTTACGGCAATGGCCTCGTATCCACAGGCTCCGAATTTACGCTCTGGCAGTCTGGCTCTTTGATGAACGTCTCAGGCGTGGGTCTTACTGCTGCGTGGCGACAATTCCAGAAAGAAGGGAGGGGAGAGGATGCAAGGTTGGTGGTTGTGCATGATGAGCTTGAGTTGGCGCCGGGACAGTTGAAGGTTAAGAGTGGGAGTGCGAGCGCGAAGGGACATAATGGATTGAAGAGTATTAATGCGCTTTTGAGGGGGACGGAGTACACCAGGATTGGGGTCGGGATTGGGAGGCCAGAGAGTAGGGAGCCGGATGTGGTGGCGGGATATGTGTTGAGGAAGATGAGTGCGCAGGAGAGGATTAAGGTTGAGGGGTGCGTGGGGAAAGTAGAGATGGAGTTGAGGAGGATGATAGAGGGTTAAGTGGACCAGTGGAATAACTGGACATAAAGCACCACAAGGCATAAACTGGATGAAGGGACACCGCAGATCGAATCGACTCGTGTAACTGCATGAGCTGCCATGGCGAAGGATCCGACACGAGCTTGAAGAAGATTCTCTAGTGAATCCACCAAGATTATATCCGACCCACGTTTCGGACCGTATGTGTGGTATAGACGAGCGTTAGAAAGGCGGGACGTCATTGCCTTTGAGCAAAGCGCAAATGCGTGTCTATCGCTGGAGCCGGCCGTATTAAGTGGCCGGATTCTTTGCAGACCTGGTAGACATATTTAAACCAGAGATGACCACGTCAAACTATCAACTGCAGACTATTTACAGATAGTCCCCTCTCCGAAACTCAGTCGCTTCCACCTGCCCGAACAGCTTGCCTTGCTCACTTTGCATCTACTCTCTATACTGCTTCCGCCATTCCCCGGCATAGCGAGCCCTAAAACCATATTCGAAAACCGCCCTGACCCGCTCCAGTGTCATGCTCGCAGCCTCAGGGAAGCAAAAGATCACAAAGACTACAGCCTAGGAAACACAATAGATAAAAGCCAAAGGTTCCGGAGGGAGAAATGCCTTCTATTATCGACAAGATGTTTGACTCCCAGTTGAAGAGATCGATTATCATGGTTCTTATTGCTCGAATATCCACCGGAAAGAATTCGTTTGCTTGCAAAGGGACGCAGCCCAAACCAGCGGCATAAAAGGCTATCATTCACCGTACAACGTTGTATTTCTCCCTCGCTCTCTCTGTTCGTGGGACAATTGCCGTAAACTAGACATTGCCATCCTCGTCCAGATCACCAAGCGCCCAGAAGAATGCCACAGTAGGGTTCTTTTCAGTCAATAGAACCATATAGTCTATTGAAACATAGATTGCACCTACAACATTTTTCCCAAACTCACTGTTTGCTCGACAACTTTTGTTACAGGCCCTAAGGGCATATAAAATCTATTCTAATCGATATATTAGACCTCATTTCATCTTTCCCGGTGCTTTGCGTACTGTTATAGGTAATAATGGCGTCTCTTACCCCCAAAAACTCGAATTCCTCCCATTCCGGGAGCCAAACCGCAGATTTTATATACCCGCAAGAACCTCAATTACCCTCCAACCTTAACCGTACTATAAATAGACAAAAGGACCTGAATATAAATCCTCCTCCCTGTCTCGAATTAGGTAGTGGTACTTATACCTGTACTACTGCTTCCAAGGCTATCTCTGGCTAGCTGGAAGCTCTCGAATATAAAACCCGTATCTAATATACTATAATAAATAACTTTACTATTATAGAAGATTTCTTTATTACTATATATAATAGACCAGAGAAGTATAAAGCCGTATAAGATATATATAATAAAGTTATTTGCTTCTTTACTAGCTCTCTCTTTACTAAAACGAATATCTTTATCCCTTTCTATTTTAAGAGCCTATATAATGGCTGGTATAAGGGTATAATCTACTAAAAACAGGATATTAGAAACAGGTATAAAATAAAGCTAAGCCGGAATTACTTGAACGGAATAATATTAAAGGTTAAGGCATTCTCCCTACTTTATTTTATAGCTTGGTATTTTCTAATATATGAGATTCTTTAAACTTTGAGCCTTTAACTATTATATTAATCCCGCTATTATATAATACTAAGTTTACTCGACTTGGCCTATAGAGGTAATATAATACTATTAGTAAAGAACCTGTATTTATTCTTGGAAAGTAAAAACAGAATACTGCTTTTAATATTTAATAATCTCCTTAAACTATAGAGGACTAGAGAGCTTAACTAGAAATATAATATCCTTTATAATCTAGTTAACCTTAGAGCCTAACCCTTAACTAGAGCAGATAATATTCCTCTTCTAGTAATTAGTTCTCTATTAATATAAAAAAAGAAAGATATTATTCTTTATAATTCGGTTAACCTTAAAGCCTAACTCTTAACTAGAATAAATAATATTCCCTTAATACTAATAAAAGTAAAAGAACCAGTTCCTTTCTCTAATATAAGAAGAATTAGTAATAGTTTACTAATTTAAAATAAGAAAAGATAATAGTCGGCTTTAGTTTACTAACTTAAAACTAGATAAGATAATAATTAGTTATAGTTTACTAATATTAAATAAGAAGAACTTATTTAGTATTTACTTCTAAAGCTAATATTTCTTCTAAAGCTACTATAAATAGCCCGGAGCCAAGTATTACTATTATAAATATATTAAATAAGAGGTCTTAATATAATAAAATAGAAAAGCCAGACTTTAATATTATAAACTTATATTATCGGGAAAGCTATTATAATATTATTTTAAAAGAAGATATTAAGAAATAGCTAGCTAATTTAGAACTTAAAATTAGTATAAATACTCCGAAAATAAATAAGGCCTAGTAGAGATTACTTATATAAAATAACTTTATTAATAAATACTGCCTTATAGCTAATAAATAAATAAAATACTATTAGAAATTCTATTTATATATTAACTAACTTACTAAAAAAGTTAATAAGCTAGAGGTAATTACTAGTTAACTTTATATAAGAAAAAAACTAATATAAGAAAAAGTAATAAAGTAGAAATGTAAATAAATAGATATTTAGAAATATTATAAATTCTTATTAAGAGAATTATTTAATAGCTAATACTAAGGCTTTCTCTTACTTTTAGTTTATAGTAATTAATTATAGCTTATTAGAATTAAAAATCCTGTTCTATTTATAAATAAGAATAATTACTAGATTAATAATTAGATATTTAATATAAGAAATAAACTAATATAGAACTTCTCTAAATTTAATAATAAATTACTAAAAAATATTTATATAATATAACTAGTTACTAGAGATACCTATAACTTTATTTATAATTAATTAGAACCTGAATTAGTTAAATAAATCTTAATTACTAAATAGATCTTTAAGATTCTCTAATAAGCTTATAGTAAAAGTAAAGAGATAAAGTATTAGGAAGTAAAAGAGATATACTAGTATTTAAGATAAAGAAATAAACTATTTCCGATATTCTAGGTAAAGTTTATTTATTTAATAATAAAACTAGAGAAGTTACTGAATAACTAATATAATAATTTAATAAATAAAATAAATCTCGAGTTATTTAAAAGCTTAAATAATAAGAAGTTTAATATTTCTAGGGATCTTACTAAATAATATATAAAATAAGAGAATAGGCTTCTTTTAATTAAAAATTAGTAATTCTAAAAGAAATAATTAGTAAAAACTACTTACTATTAAATACTATTCCGGGCTAGAAAGCTTACCGGAATTTAAGAAGCTATAATAACTTTATATTTAATAGATTAATCTTAGTAGCTAGTATTCTTATAACTAAAAAAAGCAGTTTATTAAGAATTTAAGAAAAGACTAAACTAGCTAGAGGATCTTTATTATTATAGCTATAGAAAGCCTAGATATATAAAAAGTATCTATTCTGACTTTAATAAGATTATATCTATTAAAGAGAATTATTTAGAGAAAGCTAATAATTCAGAAATAAATAATAAAAATACTAATTTCTATTTACTATTTAATAAGAAATATAATATTAATAAGTTAGAAAAAGTCTAGTTCTAGATATAGAAATAGCTCTTCTAAAATAAGAACTTTATTAAGAATTTATAAATCTTATTTAGCTAATTAGTAGGAACTAGTTTCTTATTAATTATAAAATAAGCTAGAAAAATAAAACTATAACTTTCTAGTATTTAGTAAATACTAAAATAAATAAATATATTCCAATTAACTAAAAATATATTTATTTCTTAATAAAAGTATTATAAATATCTTTATATAAACTCAAAACCCCTATTTCTTTATAAAGTTTTAATAAATAATCTAGTAAAACTATTTAATATCTAGCTATTACAGATTTAGCTATTAATTAATATTTCTAAACTTAATAATACTTGCTTATTATTAATTTTGGCTCTTATAATATAATTCTAGAAAGAAAATAACTAATAAAATATAATATTTTACTAGACTATTAATGGAATTAACTTTATTAGCTAGAGAACTATAAGGCAAATTAGTTAGATTCTATTTAGAAAATCTAATATTTTAATAAGAAATATTAAAAGAATAACTATTTCGAAAATACTCTAACTAGAATTTTAAAAAAGACTAGTAAAACTAAATTCGAGAAATAAAAATATATATTTCTTATTTCTTTATAAGATTTTCTTATAAGAAAAGCTAAATACTAAATAAGAAAGAAAAGGCTAGACCTTAATACTTTTAAAATAGTTAAACTACTATCGTATATACGGGTACTAGGGAGCTTAGCTTCGCTTACTTAGCGGCCCCTTTTATTTAGCTAGATCCAGAGGCTCTCTTTAGAGCTTCTTTTAATCAGACAACTACTTATGCAAATCACTGTTCCTTGCTATTTTGCGATAGTTATGAGCCCGGCGTACTAGCTGCATACCTCTATTAGCAATTAGTAAGCGTTCTAGTAATTGCGGTTTGTTCTCACTACGGTCGTAACTACTAAAAGAACACGTTTTACCTGGTTTTCTCATCCTTTATTCCTCTTTTTAGAATGGCAGCTCCACCAGTCTCCGATATATGCCTTACTAATTACAGGAGCTTCCCTGCGTAATATATAGAGCTTAAAATCAATTCCACCTTTCGAAACGTATGGCACCTCGTTAATCCCGATGCTCCAGAAGCTTCTTACCTGCTCTCTGCAGATCCCCCCCCACCTCTTACGATTAATTAAATAATTAAGTAATCGAATATCGAGCGAAATACTTTATTAGCAATATGGGATACGGATGGGAGGCCAGAAGCAGAGAAGGGAGTACGACCAAGAGCTCCATATCCAGCTCGTTTTAATAATATTAAGGAGGAATACTCGTTCAGGCTTAAGGAGTACTCTGTCAAGTAATCGAATTAGTTAATACAAAGCTCTCGGTATCAGAATATCTGGGATTAGATACGCCGTATGGTAGAACCTGCTCTGCTCGCACCACACCTTGAGTTACTCGTTTCCCAGTAGAGGCTCTCTCTTTAGAATGTTATACGAGCTCTTTGCGAGAAATTCCAGCCATTGGAGAACAATATGCGGGAACAAGTAAGGGAGGATTATAACAGAATTCTGGACCGTAGCAGAATAGGTAGAGAATCTCCCATAGCCTGGATCAATGATTAGTACCAAGCTCTTATATGAGCTCAAACCTACCGAGTTACAGAAGTCGAAGGATTCCTGGTAATCAAGGACTTTCTTCAAGTAGTAGCAGCCAAGTTTATACCTATTTGGGGAGTATAGCAACTCGCTTTGGTAATTGAGGCTAATGCGCTTAGAGAGCCCGTTTATATGCTCGAGTAATACGGAAGGATCTTTGAGGCCCTGATTTAGTAAAACGAATGCTCTTTACTTGCAATCTTTGCTTCTCTCGCTAGACGATCTGATTCGCAAGGCCACTCGTATCCTTGTAAGGAAACAAGAGCGGAAAAGCACCCGTGGAAGCCCGTTAATTACTCTATTCTAGAGCTTGCAACCACTAGTTCCTGTACCAGGAAACTTGATCTATAGCCTACGGACGAGTAATTAAAGGCCGTACGAGAACGCTTGGCAAAGGGATACGAGAAGCTAAGTGGATAGCTTGAGAAGAAGGGTTAGATAAAGAATAGAGGGAAGTTACCAGGGGACTTTGAGTATTAATAGTATATATGATGTGGTTTCCTGGCTTTGGGCTTGCGGAGCCGTCCGGGGCTGGAGCTAGGCTTTTTTTTGGGAACTGAGTGCACTGCCGGAGACGTCTGGGGACGCTCTGCTTCCTACCCCTTTTGGTTCTATTAGCTTAATGTGAGGCGTTAGGGAATGACGGTTTCTTAGCTCTTAATTAGGGGAGATAGACCACACACACACACTCCTTTTGGCTAGGGGTGCTTCGTAGGAGTACTTTACTAGCTATTTCCTTTGTATATAGAATTAGAAGCCTCTGGGAGGTGTATTATATATACGGGTACTAGGGAGCTTAGCTTCGCTTACTCAGCGGCCCCTTTTATTTAGCTAGATCCAGAGGCTCCCTTTAGAGCTTCTTTTAATCAGATAACCACTTATGCAAATCACTATTCCTTGCTATTTTGCAATAACTACTAAACTATTTCTACTATTTTATTAGAATAACTACTTTCTAATTAAGTATTAAAAACCCTAGTAATTTAATTAGATTAGTTACTATTAATAAGATTAATTATATATTTAAGAAATAGAATTATAAACTAAAAAAATATTTACTACTATTTATAATAATTAAATAACTAATACTATAGCCTACTAGATACTATATTTAAACTAGTAATCTAATATATTTCCTTATTATAAATGAATTTAATATTTTTAATAATATACTATTTTTTAATTTTAAAGAATTTTAAGAACTTTAAATATTTCTTTTTATATAGCTATATAATATAGCTAGAATATTCTTTAAAAAAGTAATAAATAAGCTTCTCTAGTTTTAATTCTTTAATTATAAGCTTTATTTTAATAAACTAGTTTCCTTAATAAAGATAACTTATCTTTATAAAATAAGCTTTAATAAACTCGAAAAAATAGAAAAGTATCTTATTAAGAACTTAAAAAAAGTTTTATTAAGCTATTCGAATTCCCTTTTTTATTACTAGTCTTATTTATTAAAAAGAAAAATAATAGCCTATAATTTTATATTAATTATTAATAGCTAAATACTATAATAAAAAAGAATTATTATTTCCTATTATTTATTATTAAAACTCTTAATTAATTAGCTAAATTATTAGTATTTACTAAATTAGATATTTAATATACTTTTAATTAAATTTATATAAAACTAGCTTCTATAATATAAATAGCTTTTAGAATAAAATATAGATTCTTTAAACTAATAGTTCTATTATTTAAACTTTATAATAATCTAGTAATTTTCTAGTAATATATTAATATTATTTTAATAAATTATTTAAATAACTTTTATTTAGCTTATATTAATAATATATTAATTTTTTCTAAAAATAAAAAAAGTATTAATAGTATATTGAAATAGTTTTATAAAAGCTCTAGAATACCGGATTATAAATTAATATTTATAAATACAAATTTAAAGTCTCTAAAATAATATTTTTAGAATTTATTATTTCGGATTAAGATATATAAATAGATTTTACTAAAACCTCTATTATTTAAAATTAGTACTAATAATAAAAAGAGAAATATAGTTATTTTTGGGCTTTTATAACTTTTAATATAGATTTATCTAAGCCTATAAATATATTTCTTATTTCTTAAACTATCTAATTAAAAAAAATATTTTACTAAAGTTTATATTTAATAAAATCTAGCTAAATGCTTTTAATTAGCTTAAAGTTTTGCTTTTTTTTACTCTTATATTTCTTTATAATAAATATAATAAAGAAATTTGCCTAAAAACTAATTATTTAAACCTAGCTATTATAGGTATATTTTCTTAAAAAAGCCTAGAAAATAAATAATAATACCCGGTCTCGTTTTATTTTAAAACTTTTTAAGGAACTAAAAGCTATTATAAAGTTTATAATAAGAAACTTCTTATTATTATTTAAGAATTTCGGGAATAATAAATAAAACTAATTATTACTAACTATAAAGCTCTCGAGTATTTTAATATTAAAAGGCTTTTAAATAAATAATAAATCTAATAAATAAGTTTCTTATTATAATTCTATTACTAAATTACTTATTAATTAGATAAAAATAATATTATTACTAATATTTTATTCTAAAAGAATAAGCTTATACTAACCCAAAAGCAGGCTAAGAAAGCTAAAAGAACTAGATAAGTTATTTTATTAGATCTAATTCTTGCTTTTATTAAAATAATAGATATAATTTATATTTCTATTAAGATAAAAGAAATAAATAAGCTATTTATTATAATTAAAGTTCTATAAGCTAATTAGATAAATCTAGCTCTAGAAAATAAATATAGAAAAGTCTAAAAGAATACGAATTTATAGGAAATATTAAATAGCTATATACTTTATAATAAAAAACTTATTATACTAGATAAATATAATAATTTATAAACTAGGCTTTTATAATAAATCTATAATATAATAATTACTATATATTCCGGTTAAAATAAGACAAAAATTCTAGTTTAGAGACTTTATTAATAGCCTATTTTCTTTATAAATATTAATTATTTTATAGTAAACTACTATAAATATTAAAGGTTTTATAAACTAAGAAATAAAATATTAAGTCTATTATATTTATTACTAGTTTCCCTAAAAATATAAGATAATTTATTTATAGACTTTTATATTTCTAGTTTTATAAATAAGAAATATAATAATATATTTATTATAATTAATTAATTATTTAAATAATATATAAGCCTACTAATAATTAAGAATATTATAGCTAGAATTACTACTAGCCTGTTTTATTACTATATCTAGTAATTTCAAGAATTTTTCTTTATTATTATTATAAATATAATATTTAGGGCTTAGAAAGTAAGATAGAAGGTTTTTTATAAAAATAATTTAAAGCTAAAAAAAGAAAAACTAGAATATAAGAGGCTATAAAGAAATATATATATTCTATAGTATACTAGTTCTAAATAGGCTTAGTCTTCTAAATATCTTTAATATATTCCAAATATATTTCTTTAATAAAGTAATTATATTATATATATCTAAGAGATATCTAATATCTAGTAAAATATCTTAAATACCAGATATCTAGAAATTATAATATTATTTCTTTTTTTATAATAAGCTTATTCCCGAGTTTTATAAAAGCTATTAATTTATTTAATTTTATATTATATTCTTTTCTAAAATAAAACTAGTATTTCAAATATAAATATTATATATAAAAGGCTAATATCTTTATTATATAATCTAAAAGAATTTATTATTATTTCTATATAATTCTAAATAAGTATTATTTTTTTATATAATCTAGCTAGTATTATAAGTTTTATAGAAGTTCTAATATATTAATATTATTATTATAGAAACTCTATAAAACTAGAGAATTATTACTTAATACTAAAACTAAATATTATATTAGATTCTTATTCTAACTAACTTACTAAATTCTATACTTTAGCCTATTTCTTATTAGCTTAATTATAATAACTCGTTTAATATTATATTTTTATTTACTATTTTCTAATATTAATAAAAGTAGTTCCGGATTTATTTAATCTAGTAAAGAATTCTAGAAGTCTTTTTATAACTTTTCTATATAGAAGACTAGATATATCTTTATAATTTCTAATAATTTCAGGAAAAACAAATAGCTATATTTTTCTAGAATCTCAAATAGGCCCTTTATTTAGTTCCCTAGCCTCTAATTCAAATAATCGGATTTCTAGTATTTTATAATAACTTATATTTTATTTCCGACTTTGAGATTAATTCGATAATAATACTTATTAGCTTATATTATATATTATTTCTATATTTATTTTATATAGCTTTAGGCAAATTACTATAATTTATATAATTAATTTACTAATACTTTAGCTTTATTTCTATTTAGTTTTTCTTTAGATAAATTAGCTTTAATAGAAAAGTTCTAGTCTAGAGAAATATAAGGCTTATAGCTCTTTTTAGTTATAAATAAGAACTAGCTAATAGTTTTATATTAAAAAGAGATTTATTAATAATTAATTATAGTAATCTATTTATTTTAATTATTCTAGTAATAATTAATATATAAATATAATCTCTAATTAAAGTATTAATTAATAATCTCTATTTATTTATTTATTTAGAAATAATTAGTTATAGAAAGCTTAAACTTTATACTAATTCTTATATAAAATTCGCTTTAAAAATCGGATATAAATTAGAGTTTCTAATCTCATATAATTATTTCTAGAATACCTATTTAGTATATTATATAAAATAAAAACAGAAATACTAGCTATTTAATTATAATTATATCTTATACTAGAATTATAATTAGATATTTAGATAAGTAATTTATAAATATAGTAATTATATTATAGCCCGATTTACTTTCTAGATAGCTTTTAAAATCTATAATAATATATTATTAGAGGTAATTAGAAACTAGAAAAAGATAAAATAAATTAGATTTCTTATTTCTAGATATATATAATTTCTTATAAATATAATAATTACTATAGTATTAATTAATATCCTTATTTATAAATAGCTAGTAATATTATTTCTTTAATAGCTAATAGAGCTTTATATATCTAGAATATCTAGAAAAGAATTTATTATATATTTTATAAATTAGGGCAGTTTATAAAAATAATCCAGAAATTATTATATTCTTTATAATATAAAGTCTTTTATAATATAAAAGAAGGCTATTTTATAATATTTAAATATTACTTTTAATTTAAACTATTATATATAGCTTTTCTAGATTTAATAATATATAATTATTTTATAGAATCTTATTTATAAATTATAAATTACTATATTTAGTAGAAGCTTCTAATAATACTTCTATAAAGGCTATTATAATAGAGTTTACTAGTAAAGCTTTTAAGAAAATATCTTTTTTTAGGGAAATTATATTTCTAATAAAAGTATTTTCTTTTAGAAAGTCTTTAGTATATATTTGGTTTTTAGAACCAAATTCCGAATTAAATAAGCCGACTTTATAAAATATTACTATAAACTATAAGTTATAAATAATTTCTAGATTAATCTTATTTTTAGGAAAAAATATTTGGGTTTATAACTTTTTCTTAATCTGGCTCTAAGTATTTATTTTATTTTATTTTTATAATAAAATATTTATTTATTTATTTAATTTTCCAGAATAATATATAAGCTTAAAATAATAATAAAATAAAAGCCTAGCTTATTTAGTTTATTAAAAAAAGAACTTTTTAGTAGTTATAAAGTATTCTAAGGTATAATAATTAGAATAGATCTTAAAAGAAATATACTAAAAACTTTCTAGTTTAGCTTTTTATTTCTCTAATACTTATATTATAGTAAGTATTTCCTTATTATATATATTATAATTAAGCTTTACTAGAAGTATAATTTTGAAAAAATAAGCTATAGAATACTAAAAGCCTATTTCTGAATCTTATTAAAAAAGTAAACTAGTAATTACTTTTTTAAATATATTTATTTCTATTATTATAAGTAAATCTAAATTATAGTATTATAGAACTAGAATAGAAATTATAGCTTTTTTTAGGTAAATAAAAGCCTTTTAATATTATTCGAATTATTTAATAAAAATCTTCTTTTTTATAAATAAAGTAAAAGATCTAGTAATTCGTTTATATTTTCTAATAAAATATTTATAAAAGTTATAAAAGCCGAGAAAGAATTATATATCTTTAATTATTTTTAGAAATTACTAGTTATATATTATTTTAATATTAGATATAAAAATAATAAAGCCTAAATACTTTATATATATAACTTTAAATTCCGATTTCTTAATATTTACTTAAAGGCTAATAAAATATAAATAATCTAATACTTTTTATATATACTATTTATATTTTACTAGATTTTCTAAATAAATAAGAATATTATTAAAATATATTATATAAAAGTTATCTAGATATTTAAAAAGTATATTATTTATATAATATTAATATATAGCTAGGCTATTTATAAGGCCTTTCTAGAGAATATTATATTTATATACTTTATAATAGATATAAAATATTATTAGTTTCTAAGAATCCGAATTTATAGCTATATAATAGAAAACTTAGTAAATATTTAATTTAATATAAATCTTAGCCTTAGATAATTAACTTAAAGTCTTATTAATAAATAGAAAAAAAAATTAATTCTTTCGAATAATATTATTTAAATAGCAGAAATTAATATAAAAATATAAACCTCTATTTGCTTTCTTTATAAAAAGAACTAGTAAAGTAAAAAGAGCCTAACTAGCTTTAATAAAGCCTTTAGCTAGATTATTTTCCAAGAAATATTTGATTTCTAAAAGCTTTTAAATAAACTATTACTAGAGGAATTAATATCTAATACTTTTAGTTTTCTTTAGGCCTTTAATCTAAATCTTATAATTATATAATTTATAAAAAAGAAAGATATTAGATTTCTTTTTAAAGAAAATAAAGATATATTTTTTAAGTTCCGGAAATAATATTCTCTATAGCTACTAAAGCTTTATTTCTTCTAATTATTAATTTTCTAGGCTAGAGATAGCTTCTTTTTTCCGAGCTTTATATTCTTTATTAATTTTATAAATAGAGATTTAACTAATAATATTATTTTCTCTCTTAGTTATATAATTAAATACTATAGAAATAAAAATAGCTAGATCTAATATTTGCTTTTTATTAAAGACCTCTTTTTGCTTCTTTAGCTTTTACTTAGGTATTATATCTTAATTAGGCTATAAAAACTTCTTTTCTATAGTTCTATATAATTTCCTCTAATTAATTCGAAAAAAAAGATTACTTTAGAATAAAAGGTTTCTAGAAATAGCTTATAATAGAATTTTATTAATTAGTATTTTTTTAATATTTCTTATTAGATTACTTCTCTAGCTATTATTATAAAGTACTAATAATATAATTGAATTATATAAATTTAGGCTTATTCTTTAGCTATATAAGCTTATATTTTCTATAATTAACTAGAATATTAATATATATTATTTATTTTCTACTAAGAATAATATTATAATCTTTAAGATTTAGAATAATTATAAGTATATTAATACTTTATCTATTAATTAGAAATAAGACTTCTATATATTTTTTAGTAAATTTAGCTAGTTTTTTATTAAAACTATATATAATATAAGATAAGAAAAGAAGTTATAGTTTTATTTCTAAAAATTATTTTATAAACTAAATAAGCTTTATATTAATAAAAATATAACTATTAGTTCTAGTATTAATAAAGGAAAAAGACTTAATTCCTAATCTATTTATACTAATAATATAGAGTATTATAAGAATATTTCTTTCTATTAAATAAGTTAAATTAATTTCTATTAAATTTATATTATAAGTCTCTAAAATAGAGACTTTCTTTAGAAATACTTGTTTTCCGGTTTTATATAAGAATTAGAACTTGAATTCTTTAAATACTTTACTAAAATAATATATTTTAGTAAAATAGAAACTAAACCCGGTTTAATTCTAAAAAGAACTATTTTAATTTCCTTATTATATAGAACTAAATAATATCTAGTATAGTAGCCAAACTTATTATAATTAAAGTATTTAATAATTAAAAGATTCTCGGTTTTTATAAGATATTACTTATATTTATAAAGGAATATATATTTAATAAAAGTAATTAATATAAGCTTTTTAGGCTTTTTTTTTAAAAATATATTTCTTAGAAATATATAAGAATATAATACTAGAAATAAACTTGGCTAGAATAGCTCTTATCTTTTTATATTTCTTAGTTTTCTTATATATAGCTTTAATTTACTAATTATTAGTAATATAGTATATTAAGTAAAGCAAATAATATTAATAGAAGAATTATTATAGTATATATATACTAATTTCTAAAGCTTTAGTAAAAGCTTCTTATTTAGTTTATATTTAATATTTTAAAGACTAATATTACCTTTTATAAATAATTATAAGAAGAAAGTATAGAACTTCTAAAATACTTAATTAGAATATATTTAAAGCTTATTAAAGTTATAATAAGTATTTTATATCTTATTAGAATTAGAATATAGCTTTTTTAGATAAAAATAGAACTCTAAAAGCTAATAGTACTAATTTGAACTATTTTTATTTATATAAGAATTAGTTAAAGTAAAAGTATTACTAGTAAGTTTATTAGAAATATAAATAATCTTGAGATTTTTTAAGAAATATAAATTAGTATTTCCTTATAATTTATTTTTAATCTAAACTAGCTAATTATTAAAAAATAGTATAATCTCTAATAAAGAAAATTAGATTTAGAAGTTTAGTAACTCTAATATCTCTAAAGAAAATATAAGATATAAGAAATTCTAAATAGAAATAAATAAGAAATAGTTTAGAATTCTTTTAAAAGAAGTTCGAAATAGCTAGAATAAATAAAATAGAAGTAATTAGAGCTATTATAAGCTAATTTACTATAGCTATATAGTATTTGACTTTATTCTCGAGCTTAGTATTATAGAGCTTAGTATTTTTAAAAATAGCTTTATTATAATTATAAGTATTTTTATATAAAATAGCTTTTTAGATATTCTTCTAATAGCTTTTTATAATAATATTAATATCTGAGAATAAGATATTAGGTTTCTTAGCTTATTTATATAATTCTCTAGTAATAATATAATTATTAGTTTTTAGGAGCTTTATAATAAAAATAGAAAATTCTATTTCTATAAACTTATTTATAAATTTTCCAGAAATACTAATAAAATATTCGGTTTGAGAAAGGCTACTAATAAAATAATCTGAACTAGTAAAAGCTTTACTAGAAGCCTTAGTAAAAGTTAATATAATTTCTGGTTATATAATATTCTAGGAAATTAATCTATTATATTTTTCTTTTATTATATTTTCTTTAATAGTTTTATTACTAGTATATATATAGGGCTTATAAGATTATAGAATAGAACTTGAAAGTAATAATTAGATTACTAGCCTATATATATCTATTACTTTAGAACTTAATTAAAAAGTAGCCTTTATTTAAAATTCTTTAATTTTCGGGTTTTTAGAAAAGTTTCTAATATATTACTAGTATATATTTATAAAAATATAAATATCTGATTTCTCTAATAATTTTAAAGCTTTTTATTTTTATTATTCTAAAATCTATTACTTATATTTCTAAGATTCTATTATTTTAGTAATATCTATATTACTAATAATTTCGAATTAGTTTATTTGAAATTATTTATAGAATTAAAGAAAATAAGCTTTAAATATTATTATAAATATAGTATTTAGGGTTTAGAAAATAAGGTAAAAGATTTCTTATAAAGATAATTTAAAGCTAAAAAAAAAGAAAACTAGAATATAAGAGGCTATAAAAAAATATATATATCCTATAATATACTAGTTCTAAAAGGGCTTAATCTTCTAAATATCTCTAATATATTTCAAGTATACTTTCCTAATAAAGTAATTATATTATATATATCTAGAAGATATCTAGTATTTAATAAAGTATTTCAGATACCAGATATTTAGAAATTATAATAATTATTATAAATAACTAAAAATTCTAATTTATTTTAGATTTTATAAATAAACTATTAAAATTAACTAGAACTAAGCTAAAGCTTTTAATTATAAAATATATTTAAATTAATAAATAAATAGAAATTATTAATTAGATTATTAATATCTGACTTTACTTTTTTATTAATTATTTCTAGAATAATTAGATAGATTTATTTCTAATATTTAATATTATAGGTACTATTTACTTATATAAATTAACTAGCTTATTTCTCTTAATAATTAATTATAAATATAAATTCAGGCTAAACTTTAACTAAATATTATAAATAATAAAGTTTAAAATATCGAAAAAGAAACTTAATTAGAAAGAAATATAATAGTAAGCTAAGAGAATTAATATTACTATTAATTATATCCGAAAATATATAATAGTAGCTTAGAAATATTAAATTAAGTAAACTAATAAGAAATAGTAAAAACCGGATTTTAGTCTAAAAGATATAGAAAATAAACTATTTATTTAATAAATTAAACTATTTTCTTACTAGATTATTTAAGATTAATAAAATAATTAGATATTTATATTAATTAGATTTTTTTCTATTATATAGAATTTAGCTAATTTTTTATATAAATAGACTTTATAAGAATTCTACTAATCTATTATCTAGCTAAACTAATAAAAAGCCTAGTTTTACTAAAATTAATAATAAACTCAAATAAGAAGTCAAGAAAATTCTTTTTTCTAAAATACTTTATAATAAGCTTTATTATAAGATTAAATAAAAGAAATAAAATATAAATAATAAATAATATCTTATATTAAACTTTAAGAATTTAATATTTAAATTATATAAATAGAACTCTAATAAAGTAGAATTTCTTATATAACTAAATAAATAAATTCGATATACTAAAGAAAATAAGTTTAATAAAAATTATCTAAATAATAATAAACCTTAATAATAAGGCCTTTATAATTAGAAGAAAAAAATCTAGATATTTTCCGGGTTTTATTTAAACTCTAGTATATTTTCTTTATTTTATTATATTAGTATCTATTTTCTTTTCTAGAAATCTAAATAAAATATCTTCTTTTATTATTCTAGATTATATTTTATTATTTAGGTAAATTATAAAGAAAAAGTAAATTCTTAAAGCTAAGCTAAAAATAAATACTTGCCTATATTAGTTTAAAATATTATTAAAAATCGAGGAAAACTTTTCTAATTACTTTAACTTTTATAATCTTAATTATTTATATTATTATTATTACTTTAATTAAACTATTAATAAAAATAAAACAAATAAGAAATTCCAGTAATATATTATTTATAGCTAGACTAAATAAGGCTACTTACTAGATTCTAAATAACTTAAATAATAGTAATAATATCTCAAGTTTAGTAATTATTATTATTATTAATATAATTACTAATTAAACTATTTTTATAAACGAAAATAGTAATTTCCTTATTTAAAAATAGATTAATATATAAAATATAGCCTATATTATATTTGAGAATATATCTGAAATTATTATAGAAAATATTTTAGTAAAATATTTTAAAAATAATAAAATAGAGGTTTTAGTTACTAGTAATAATAAGTCTAATAATTTAATAAGCGAAATAAATAGTATTAATAAGGGCTTTCTTATTAACTTTATAGAGCCAAATACTAAAAAAATTAAAAAGAATAAGGCTAGCTTATCTAAAAAGTATAAGATATTAGATAATAATAAGAATTCTAATAATAAAAAAACTAAAAACAGAAAAACTTCTAGTAATAAAAAAAACTCTAATTATAATAAAAGTAGCTAAACTAGTATTAAAATATTTATTATAATTAAAAAATATATAGTACTAAATAGTAGTTATTATATAAAATACTAGTCTAAAACTAAAAGCTAGTAAATAATTTTAAAGGCCAAATTAAAGAAGTAATACTTTATAAATATTAATAAATTAGTATATAATATTATTTAGGAAATCGGAAAATCCTTTAGAAGCTTTTATAAGACTAAAATTATATAGTTTAAAGCCCGGAAATTTAATAATAAAATAGTTTAAATAGTTATTCTTAATATATAAGTCTTTATTATAGAGAAATAATTTAAGAATATATATATTAAACTCGAGAAAGTCTAGAAATTAATTAAGTAGCTTAGAAATAGTATAATTAAACTAAATATTATTATTTTAACTAAGAAAAAAGGCAAGTAAATTACTATATTAAAGCCTATATTAATAAATAGACTTAATTTATTATTTTTATTTAAAGACTACCTAATAATAATAGTTCTAATATTAGCTATAGCCTATATAGTATTTCTAGGCTATATTATTAATATAGATATAAATATAATATAAGTAATAAATATTAAGAACTAGCTAGAATATATTAGAAACTAGATTATTCTAGTAAAATTAAAACTATATTTTAATTATAAATAAGCTATAAAAATTATATAAAATAGAATTAATAACTATTATTTTCTCTTTTTTTATTTATATTATAACTAAATAATTCCCTAAATAAAGGCATTTAGATTTCTTTTTAGAGAAAAGTAATATAATAGCTAGTATAAGAATATAATTTACTAAGAATAGAATATTAGAAATAGATATAAAATAAAGCTAAGCCAAAATTACTTAAATAAAATAATACTAAAAATTAAGGTATTTTATTTATTTTATTTTATAGTTTAATATTTTCTAATATATAAAATTCTTTAAACTTTAAGTCTTTAATTATTATATTAATTCCGCTATTATAGCTTACTAGATTCTAGTATACTATTCTCTAGCTTAGCCAAGTTAGTTTCTTTTATAAATATAGTAAAGATTCTAAAAAACTTAAAAATAGATTATTAGATCCCAAAATTAGCTAGTATTTTCTTTTTGGAAAATAGACTTATATTAATTTCCGGGAAAATATTTCTTACTTTCTTTTATTTAAACTTAGCTAATAAAGATTCTAGAAATAATAGATATCTAAAGAAAAAAGACTAATATCTTTTTATTTTTATAAAGCTATAAGCTTTTTTTAATAGGCTAAAACCTTTTATATTTTACTAGAAACTTATAGCTAAAATTACTAGTATTACTTTAGTTTTAGTTCTACTAATTATACTAACCCGAACTAGCTAGGCTATTATTTTAATAAATCTTATTATTTGAAATCTTTTTAGTTTCTAAAAAAATAATAAAATTCTTTTATAAATCTTTTATAAAAAAGAAATTAAATATCTCGAAACTTAATATAATTATACTATTTCGAAACTTTTATCTAACTTCTATTCTATTTCTAAACTTAATAATATATTAATTTATATTATTTTAGTTATTAAAAAAGAAGTCTATATATAAATTATTATTAGGCTTATTAGTTACTAATTCTTCTAATATAGATCGGATTCTTAATTTAGTAAAATTACTTGAATTATTTCTTTTCTAGTTTCTATTAATAAAGCTTTTAGATTCTTTAATATTAGTAAACTCTCGAAAATAATTAAAAAGAAAATAGTTATCTTATATTATAATTCGGGCTATTAAGACTTTTATAATTCTATAAAATATATAAGATATATATATTATAATATATATAGTATTCGAATTAATAAATATATTAGTTTTTTTAGAATAAACTATATAGGAAATACTTATTATACTAATTATTATAAATCTTTTTCTATTAAATATAAATACTATTCGGTTATATTATATTAAAAGAATAATAAAGTTATTAAATCTACTAGAAAAGAATTAGATATAATTTATTATTATAATAATAAAGAATTCTAGCTATTTTATATATTATTATTTTTTTATAAAAGCTATTATATTTTAATAATTTTAATTCTAGATATAAAACTAGAAAACTAATATTACTAAATTAAAGAAATAAAAAGATATAATAGTAATAGTCTATAAAAAAAGATTCTTATAAGCTATTATTATTTTCTTTTTATTCTTTTTTATTTTATTATTAAACCGCCTAAAATACTTTACTATTTTAAATAAAAACCTTAATAATCTTATTTTCTTAATTAAAAGCTTTAGAGAAACTATAAATACAAATATTAATAATAAAAATACTAAATATTAGAAAGCTAGTTAAAATTCTATAATAAATATTATAATTAATAGCCTAGAAACCAGAGCTTATAAGTTTATTAAATAAATATAACTAAGAGTTTCTTTTATTATATTATATTTTTCTAAATTATATATATAAAAAATATAAATATTATTTATATTTAAGAACTATAAACTTATTTAAATATTAAAACCCAAAATTATTTAGGATTTAATTATTATATTCTAGTTAATTTATAAAATAATAAAAACTCTAAATTTATTAAGGCTAAAAAGCCTAGAATTATAACCTATATTTATAGAAGAAATAATATTAGAATATAATAATAATATCTAATTTATAATTATAACTTTTTCTAAATAAATATAAATAGCTTTATTATTCTTAACTATTACTAATAATTAATAAAACCAGAGATTATTATTTATATTTTATATTTTATATCTTATATTATTATCTAATTACTTAATTAAAAGTAATTTTAATATATAATATAATATATTTAAACCGGAAATTAAATCTAATTACTAATCTAAAAAGCTTATTAGCTAAATAATTACTAATAATATAAACTTTATTAGAAAACCAGATAAATCTATTTAATAATTTAAATATATACTAGATTTAATTTTCTTTAATATCTTATTTATTTATATTTATATCTATAGTAATATATATAGTAAATTAAATTATAAGATTTAGGTTACTATTATTCCGGAATAAGGCTTAGTTTCTTTTAAATAAAATTAATATTAAATACTAGAACCTAAGCTTTTTAAGTTTATTAGATTTATTAAAAATAATATAATAAGACTTTTAGATTTATAAACTTTACTAAATAAGATATATATTAATAGCTATATAAAAGTACTTATTAAGGTTTTTATTTCCTTAATAGAAATAGCTAAAAAGCCGAATTATAGCTAAAGATATTTAGTTTTTTAATAAACTACTAAATATTAAAAAATATATTATTTATATCTAATAATATAAAATTCTATATTTAAAAGAAATAATTTATTCGAGATATATAAATTTAAGAACTTAGTATATAAAACTAAAAGAGAATATAAGAAATAAAGAATTAATAATATAAAAAGCAATTTAGATTTATATAAAATTATTAACTAATATAAGCTTATTTCTAATCTCAAAATATTATTATTAGAAATTAATAGAATTTAAATTAAAAATATATTAGAAAAAACTAAAGCCTTTTATAAAAAGGTTTTCGGATATTTTAATATAAATAATAACCTAAAATAAAACTAGAAATCTTAACTAGAACTAAATAGTTTTATTTAAAAAAGTTATATAAAATATTATTAGTATTTTAAATATTTTTTCTAAAATAAATTATATTACTATTTAATTATTTAAATCTTATTAAGAATATATTAAATATATTATTTATAGGCTATTTAGCTATTATTTAGCTCTTATTTACTTTCTAGAATTATAGAAACTAGTTAAAATAATTATATTACTAAAAATTAGAAAAAAGAATAAGTTTTTAATCTATTTCTAAAAGTTTATTATATTACTTTTATATATTCTAAAAAGTCTCGAATAAATTATTATTAGATATATTATCTAAACTACTTTTACTTATAATATTTTCTTTTTTTAATATAGAAATACTTTCCTAAAATACTTTATTATAAACTTTATTACTACTTTTATTTATAGTATTAAGTTTATTATATTTTATAATATAAAAGTAATTATAGTTATTATAAATATTTAAAATATCTTTAATATATTATTTATTAAAAAATTATTTATATATATAACTAAATAAAACTAGCTATTACTTTTAATTAAGTTTATAAAAAGCTTTTTTATAAACTAGAAAATTCAAATTAGACTAAAAAAGTTAATTACTAGATATTAATTATTAAATATAATATTTTATAGAACTCTTTATTTTAATTAGTTCTTTATATATTTTATTTAACTAAACTTATTATATAAGATTCTATTTTATATTTTAGATATATTAATAACTTTTATTTATATTATATTTCTATATTTCTTAATAATAATATTAAATTACTAGACTCGAATATTTATAGGATTCTTATTTATAGAAATAAATATAAGATCTTTTTTATATTTAAGAAACTCGAAATAATTTATTTTATCTAAAAAAAAAATATATATATATTATTATATAGAATTAATAATAACTTTATTATTAAATCTATTATTATTATTCTAGCTAAAAATAATAAGCTAATACTTTACTAGCTTAGTATCTAGTTTAATTAAAAACTTATATTTAAATATTATATTATTAAATAAGCTATAAAAGCCTATAAAAATATATAATATATCTAAAGTCTTATTAGAACTAAGAATAAATTACTTGCCTTTTATTTTTATAAAATAATAATTATTTATATTTTATTATTATTATTTTATAATACTAAAATATAATATAGAAACCAGAAATAAATATCTAAAATCTAATAAATAGTCTATAATTTAATTATTAGTACTCGAAATAAATAATATATAAATATTTTTAAAAAGATATTTATTTTTATTTATTATAAAATATTATTAATCTAGAAAACTATTCTTATAATTATATTATATTAGAATTTTAATATATTTTTAGTTCTTATAGCTTTTAAAAAATTAAAGTTATATTTTATAATATAATTATAAAGAATTAATTAATATTATTTATTTATTAGATATATTACTTTATTTAATATAATTAAAAGCCAAAATATAAATACTAAAATATATCTCAAAATTAAAGTTTAATAGCTTAATATTCTATTTTTAAATATTTCTTATTTTAAACTTATAATACTATATTTTACTTTTAATAATAAAATAGATTTTATTAAAAAACTTAATAAAAAAAACGGCTTTAAATAATTTTAAAGTCTAGTAAATAGCCTTTTTATTTAAAAATAATTTTTTTTAAATAGTTATAAAAAAAATAAGAAATTAAATTAATAAAACATAGCTTTATTATTTATTAGAATAAATAATAAATTAATACTAGCTCTAGCTTAATTAATACCTTTTTATATATTTTTAATATAGAGATTATTAAAGCCTAAAAAGAACTCTTTTATATAATTGAATTCTTATTTAATATTAGCTAGTATTACCTATAACTTTATATTAATAGTATTTTAGTTATTAGATATTTTCTAGATAATATCTTACTTTTCTTATAATAAGCCTTTTATAATTATTAAAGAATTATACTTATTTATAATATTAGAATTAAATAGACTTCTAGATATATAGGAATTAAAAGAAATAAAATAATAAATAAGCTTATATATATTAGAACTATCTAATTATATAATACTAGCCTTATATTATAATTTATAATAAATAAAATATATTCGATTTTTAGAATACTTTATAAAAAAGTATATTATATTTAATAAGTAAAATATAATATTAAACTCTTTATCTAATATAAAAAACAAAGTCTTAATTATTTAATTAAGTCTTTTAAAGAACTCAAGCTATTATATTTAATATTTTATTATTTATTAATAATTTGCTTTATATATAAAGATTTTATTTAATATTATTAAAAGTTTAAATATAAAAATATATTATTTATTTACTTTTATAACTAAAATAAAGATTTAGAATATTTTATTTACTATTAAAAAGTAATTAAAAAATTTATATAATAGCTAATATAAGAAATAAGTAAAATAAAATAAAATAATAGGCCTTATTTATATTTTATTTAAGTTTTTTTCTTATTACTTATATTCTATTTAATACTTTATTTAATTACTTTAGAATATTTTTAAATAATTAAGTAATATATATATAATATTATATATAATACTATATATAATATACTAATCTAATTAGATAAGGCTCTAAAATAGCCCGAGCCTAATACTACTATACTATCTAATTAAGTAATAATAAGGCTTAGTAAATAAAATAGAACCTTTATAATATCTCTAGAATTACTATAGCTTATATATTATATTATATTACTAATATAATAGCTATATATTAGAAATTAAAGAACTAGAATCTTTAAAATATAATAATTTTTCTAATTAGAAAAATAATTAAAAACCCTTTAAAATATTAGAATTTTCTATAAGAATAAGTTATTTTCTTTAAGTTCTTATTTCTTTTATTTTTATAATTACTTATATATCTTTAATTATTACTTTTATAATAATATTTTATATTATAAATACTTTTATATATTTGAAAATGTCTTAATAATTCTTAATTAAATTTAATATAAGCTAAAATTATCCTGATTTTATATTAAAATCCTTTAATAAAAAGCCTTTTTTCTTTAAAAAAGAATATTTAAAAAAAGACTTTAGATCTAATTTAAGAGAACCCGGAAAATACTTATATATATACTATTAGATATTTAGTATAAGACTATTTATAAGTTAATAATCTTAATTTTAATAATTTTAATATTAATTAACTTTTTAGAAAAATATAACTAAATAAATAAATAAATAAATAAATAAATAAATAAATAAATAAATAAAATAATAAATAAATAATAAATAAATAAATAAATAAATAAATACAATAAATAATAAATAAATAGAATAAATAAATAAATAAATAAATAAATAAATAAATAAATAATTATTTAGCTTACTTTTAGAACTTATATAAATTTATTAATCTTAATACTCTTTCTAATAATAGAAATAATAGTAAGTTAATTAATATTATTTAAAGAATTATTTACTAATTATTTATTAAATAAAAGTAAAGCTTCTTTTTTTTAAATCTCTTAACTAATTATAAATAGTCTTTTTAATAAATAATCCAGCTAAAGAGAAAATAGTTTTATTATTAATTACTTTAAGAGATTATTATTAAGCTTTATTATTAGTAATAATATCTCTTTTTAAATAATTATTACTTCGAGCTTTAAAGTACTTTTAAAATATTTAAATTAGTAAGTATTTATATTATTATTATTATTATTATTATTATTATTATATAAGCTAATATTTTATAGTTAAATACTATTTTTATATATAAAAATACTTAAAAACGAGTTTAATTTAAGCTATATAAAAAAGAGTTTAAATATTAAAAAAGAATTATAAGAAAATATTAATTTTAAAAAACCTTTTCTATTATTTTAGATATCTAAATAAATATAAATTAAAAGGCTTTATTTAGAGTTATTATATATATTAATTAATTATTAATTATTAAATTTTTATAAAATATATACTAATTTTATTTTAAATACTTTATAAATAAGAATTTTATATTAAAATCTTATTTCATTAGTAATAAAAGATTTAAATAATATATATTCTAGTATTTATATACTTTCTATTTTATTAGAAGCTTTAAAATAATATAATTACTAATATATTTTATTTAGTATTACTTGAGATAATACTAGCTTAAATAATACTTTATTAAAGGCTTTTATAAAGTATTATAATAAGTAAGGTATTAAATTTCAAAGAAATATTTCTTATATAGCTTATATATTAAATTTAATAATTTAAAATATTTTAAAAGCTCTTATTAAAAATAATTATAATATTTTTTATTTTACTAATTTATATAAATAAGAAATAAAAGAACTTGAAAATAGAAAAGAAAAAGAAAAAAAGCAAATAATAAATAAGCTTTCTATATAATTTATAAGAAATTTATTAATTTAGAGAAAAATTAAAAAAACTATTATAGGTTTTAAATATAACTAAAAAAACTAATAATTATTAAAAGCTTAAATTAAAGCTTTTAATATAGAAAATACTTAATTTCCTTAATTTAGTAAAGAATTAATTTTTTAATTATTAATTAATACTAATTTTTTATAGATTAAAAAATATAATAGTCTTTAACTTATTATATATTAAAGAACTTTTTATATATATATAAAACTATTAAAATAATTATTAATAATTCTAATTTAAAGGCTTTTAAGAGTAAAAGTCTAGTTTTAATTAATATTTTAAATATAATTTCAATATTTATTAAAGCTATTACTAAGTTATAAGCCGAAAACTATTCTATTATATATTATATTATATCTAAGATATATAAAATATATAATAAACTAGAAAATTTCAAAAAGAAATTTAAAATAAGTTTTTTCTTAAATTCTTTTTATATTATTAATAATATTATATTAATATTTAATAAAATAAAGCATTTATAAATATAATTAATAAAGGAATAGCTAAGCTTTAAAAATATTATTCTAAAACAGGTATTTTAGATAATAAAAACAAAGCTTTATATTTAGTTTTTATTTTTAATTCTCGAATTAAAAAGAAGAATTAACTAATATTAAGTTATCTAGTAATATATTTTCGGAAATATATAATAAATTAAAGACTAATTATAATATATAAATAATTCCTTTAATTACTTTTTAATAAATTAATTAATAACTAATTTTATTTAGATAGAAATATAATTATAATTTATTTTAAGCTAGATCTAATTTCTCGGATATTAATATAGCTAATTCTAATTCTAATAAAAACGATATATATATTACTAATAAGTTATCTAATATAGAAAACAAATTAGTATCTTATTTAGAAGAAAAAAGAAAAGATAAAAAAATAAATAAATTTTATTTAAATTTTATTATAATAATTATCTAATATTCTCTTAATATTTTTTTATAAATTAATACTAATATATATATAAACTAAGCCTTTAGATTATTAGAAGTCTAATACTACTAGATTTCCTATTTTAGCTTTAATAACTAGGAAATATCTAGAAATTCTTGCTTTTTTGGTTACTAGTAAGAGATTCTTTTCTTAAGATACTCTTATTATATCTAAATTACGTAATAGACTTAATAAAAGTACTTTTGAGATAATATTTTATTTAAAAAGCTAAAAGTTATTTAAAGACAAATTAGAAGAAATAAAAAGAAAAAATTTTTTTTTTCGAAAAGGAAAATCTGTTTTTTATAAAAGAAAAGTAGTATTTAAATAACCTTATATAAGCTTAAGCTTAAATTATATAGTATTACTTAATGAGTATTTTATTTATTTATTAATAATTAAATAAATATTAATTTTCTATATTTATATAACTTATATATAATTATTTTTAAGTTATTCTTAAATAATATTTTATTTTATTTTACTTAAATACTATATTATATTATTTAAACTTTATTTTACTTTATTTAAAACTATTCTAGAATAGCTTAAATAGCTTAAGTATTTTTTACTTATACTAATAATAGCCCTAAAAGCTATTCTCTTATATATTACTTTTTATAATATAAGAAATATTTAATTATTTCTTAGATCTTTTAAATAAATTTAATAATTTTATAAGCTTTCTTATAATTATAGAATTCTATTTTAAAATCTGTATTTATTAGTTTTTATAAGTATATAAATATATTCTTATATATATATATATATAAATATAAGCTAGGCTCTTATATTTATATTTCTTTTAAATTAGAATAGTATTTTTTCTAGAAGAAATTCTATTTATTTTACTTTTTAACTTTGTTTTATATTTAGATTTTAGAAGTATTTCTAGTATTAGAGGTTTTTTTTATTTATTATATAACTATATTATTTTTCTTTTATTATAGGTATTTCTACTTATAAAACTTATTATATTCTTATTTTAGTTCTGAATTTTAGGCTTTTTAGTTTTGTATTTCAAGCTCTTTATAATAACTAGTATTATATAATTAATATAGATATAGTTTTAGCTAAAGAAATTAGTTTTAGCTAAGGTTCTAAGCTATAGTTTAAATTAAACTTGCTTCTAAAGCTCGGTATTTTAGTAGTTTTAGCTATATTTACTTATTTACTATTATATCTTATTTCTATTTTCCTTAGCTTTAAATTCTTAAAATATAGAAAATTATTAATCTTTAAGTCTTATTTTATTACTTTATTTCTGCTATTATATTCTTATAAAAGCTAATTTTAAGAATTTTTTTTTATAATATTCTAATAGCTATTCTAACTAGCTATAGAAGATTTATAATTATTAGTCTTATAATATATTTATTTATATTAGAAATACTTTTTATAATTATATTATAGGTATTATAATTCCCTAGCTTAATATATTCTTATATTTTTTTTAAAAAGCCAAGAATTATTAGTTTTTAATTAGTTCTTTACTAAATATAAATAATTATTAAATTAAATTAAATCTAGTCTATTAAAATATAGAAATATTATAATTAGTTTTAGGGATTTTTCTAAATAATAGTTCTAATAATTAAAAGATTATAATAGAAACTAAAAAATATATTTATTTCTATATTTCTAAACTTTTAATAGACTAATTTATATTGTTTTCTAAATTTATTTAGAGTAATACTTATATTAAGAATATTATTAATTTTATAGAAAAAAATAATTAGTATATTAATAATTATTTATAAAAGTTCTAAAGCTAATAAAGCCTTAGAAATAGTAAAGATATATAAGCTATAATAATATATTAATAATTAAATAAATTTAGATATAATAGGGAAAAGTAAAATATAAAAGAAACTTATTTAATTATTTAAATACTATTAGTATATTAAAAAAGATTAAGGCTAATTAATTATAATTAATTATAATTATTATATAATATTAAAAATATTTAAATTTCTTAAATAACTAATAGCTATAATAATAAGAGTATAAAGCTAATCTAAATTAAATATAAAAAACTAAATATTTTATTTATTTTTATTTATTATGAAATATATAATAATAGAATAATATATAAGTAATTAAGATAAATAAGCTATAAAGTAATATTTATAAATATAACTAATTCCAAGAATTAATTCTAATAAAAGACTAATTAATACTTCTTTCTAAAACTAGAAATATCTCTTTATATATTCTCTAGTATTTAGCTAAATATATAAAGCCTTTTATTTAATTAGAAAATCTTATATAATTTATATAATTCTAATTATAAGCTTTATCTAAAATAGGAAACTAGATCTATAATATCTAATATTTATTTATATATTATTAGGCTTAATAGAAATATCTAATTTCTAATATTAATAAATATTAATACCAGAATTATAAAATATTAATATTATTAATACTATATTAATTTCTATTAATTTCCGGAACTTAATTTCTTTTTTTAATTATAACTAATTTTAGAACTATTTCTCTTATAAAAAAGTCTTTAATAATATAAATATTCTATTTAATTTAGGCTTTCTATTTAGTTATTTATCTTATAATTTAGATTAAAATTTGTTTTAATATAGCTATTTTAAATAAAAAATAGCTTTTAAGATTTTTATAAAACTTATTTATAATAAATATTCTAAGAAGAAATATAAATATAATATTAAATTTTCCGAATATAAAAACTTTTTTAAATTAAAATAATATTAACTTTTATTAATAATATTAAGTAATTCCTTTAATAAAAAAACTAGAAAATAAAAAAATTATATATAAATATATTATTATATAAATTAAATAATAAATAAAAGAAATAATTTAAGACTAAATATTAATTTAATATTAATATATATTAATTCTTATAATACCTAAATAATATTATATAGTATTAATACTTTATTAATACTAAAAGTATTTTTACTAAGTTTATATATTATTATATATATTTATTATATTAATTCTTTTTCTATATTCTTATTTTTAAAAGACCTAAGAAAATTATAAATAGTTTTATAAATAGCTTTCTAAAACTTTTCTAATTATTAATTTCTTCTAAAGACTTTTTATAATTATTTTATTATTATATTAGATAATAGAATTAAGAATATAATTTATTAATCTTATTTTATTATTATATTAGATAATAGAATTAAGAATACAATTTATTAATCTTATTTAATTAATTTATAAATTGCCTTTAGTAATTCTCTTTTATAAAAGTAATATAAATATAATATATATTATTAGATATAAAGCTTATTTAATCTTCTAATTAGTTTATAAATTTTAATTTAGCCTTTATTTATAAATAAATTATTATTTTATAGATCTAAAAACTTAGAAAAATTAATCTAATTTTCTAGTTTATTTATAAATTCTTTTTTTAGAATATTATAAGTATTTCTAGTATAAAGCTAGTTCTAAATTCGTAATTATTATTCGGAAAAAAAGTAATATAAAAAGAATTTCTTTTTTTACTAATTAATCTTATTTTTCTTTAATTATAATATTATATTTAGCTTTTTCTTATTTCTTGCCTTTCTTTTTCAAGTCTTTTTTAAGCTTCTTTTAAGCTTTTTTCTAATTTCTTCTTTTATTTTTTTATTTATTAAAAAGAATTTTCTTTTTAATACTTATTAGCCTATTATTAATTATTTAGCTAATATTTCTATAGCCTTAATTTACTTTTATTATTTTTAATATTTCAAGAATATTATTAAGTTTCCGATTTTACTTATATTAAAAGTAATAATTACTTAATATATAATTACTATTATTCTAAAAATAAGAAATATAATTCTATAAGTTATATATTTCTTTTTTTATTTCCTATTCTAATATTATTTAAAGTTTCTTAAATATATATAATATAATTAAAAAAAAATTAAAAATATTATTAATATATATAAGTATTTTATCTAATTTTTATTTAAAAGAAAAAAAGCTATTATAGTTCTTTATTTATATTAAACTATATATATATTTCTTATATTAAAGCTATTATTTAAAGCTAATAAATTCTTTTAATAATTTAAGAAATAAGTTAAATAATTCTTATTAGTTTAATATAAATATAAAATATTTTTAAAAATATAATTAATATTAAATAATATTAAAGAATATTAAATAAATTTGTTTCCTTTTTATTTTTTACTAATAGCTAATAGCTTTTTAAGCTAATTTACTATTTATTTCTTAAAAGAATTCTAATAAAAATAATTATAAAAATAAAATATTTAAAAAATAAAGAAATTAAAGTTTTTAAAGTTTTTAATAATTTTTATATAGTTTTTCTAAAAATAAATATATAGTTTTTTAATAGTTTTTTAATAAAAGTATTTATTTTTTATATTTCTATTTAGCTAATAATATTATAATATTTTTTTTAAAATATTTTTATAATTCTTTAATTATATTCTTTAGATTATTTAATAATTTCTATATATTATTTATTAATAAATAGCCTTTTTAATAAACGGGATACTTTTCTTCTTTTTTACTTTTTTTATAAATTATAATAAATTTTATTTCGAATTTTTCTTTATTTTTAATCTTAATTAGTTCTAGTTTTATTATAATACTAGCTTATAGGTATTATAGTTCTAAAAAAGATATATAAAAATATTATAAATTTAATATAATAATAATAATTTTAAATAATATATTTATTTATATATTTTTATAATTTCTAGAACTTTAAAGAAATCGAGATATTTATTTATTAGTTTTATATTAGATTATAATTATTAAATATTCTTTATATAAAGTATAATTTTATTATAAATCTCAAATCTGTTATTAATATATTCTTTATTATAATATTTTCTTTATATATTTATTATTTTTTATTATTATTTTTCTAATATTCCTTATTTTATTTAAATTCTTTATATTCTTTTCTATATTACTAACATTTCTTTTTCTAAAATATTATTTTTAATATATAGTTTAATACTAAAATAGAATTTATATAATATATAAAATAAAGAATTTTCTATTATTATTTTAATTTCTAGATATCTAATATCTAAAATATTTAGTTAAATATTAAATAGCTTTCTAAATATATATAATATAGCTATTTTACTAGAGAAATATACTTGAAATATATTAGAAATATTTAGAAAACTAGTCTTCTTAAAACTAGTATATTATAGGATATATATATTCTTTTATAATTTTTTATATTCTAATTTTTATTTTTTTAGCTTTAAATTATTTTTATAAGAAATTTTCTATTTTGCTTTTTGAGTTCTAAATATTATATTTATAATATTATATTTATAATAATATTTAAAGCTTATTTCTTTTAATCTTATAAAGAACTTTAAATAAACTAATTTAGAACTATTAGAAATATAAATACTATTAAAATAATAAAATCTCAGAAATATTAGTAAGATATTAGAAATTTATTTAAAAACTCGAAAATTAAAGAATTTTAAATAAAGATTATTTTTTAACTAAATTCTAAAATAATAGATATTTATAAGCTAATAATTTAACTATTATTTTTAAATTCTATTCTATAATCTTATAAGCTTTATATTTATACTAGTAATAAGATTATTAAAAAAAATATAATAAAAGAAATATAATAAATTAATTTCCTAAAATATTATATAACTAGAAACTATATTAATTTCTATTAAGGCTTCTAGTAAAATTTATATTAATTTAGAATATTCTATTAATAGCTTTTCCTAAATCGAATATTATATTAGTATTTCTAAAGAATTTATAAATAAATTTATAGAAATAAAATTCTTTATTTTTATTATAAAGTTTCTAAAAACTAAAAACTATATTATTATTAAAAAGTTATATAAATAGGCTAAAAAGTCTAATATTTTATTTTTAGATATTAATATTATTATAAAAAGTTATTAAAAAAATATTTATAAGGCTATTTTATATAAAAATATTTATAATTATAATAAAGCTATTTTCGAGAATATTAAATTTTATAATATTAATATTATATATATAGTATTTAGGGCTTAAAAAGCAAGATAAAAGGTTCTTTATAAAAACAATTTAAAGCTAAAAAGAGAAAGCTAGAATATAGGAAGCTATAGGCTTAAATATATCTATAATATACTAGCCTCTAAAAGGTCTAGTATTCTAAATATCTCTATATATATTCCTATACTAGCTATTAGATAACTATATTAGATAACTAGAATATAGAAACTAGAATTATAATAATTAAATTCGAGAATAATATTAAATATTATATAGCTATAATAAATTAGTTTATAATAGTTTTAGTTATTTTTATTATATTTACTTTTATTATTTCTATAATTCTAGCTATTTTAAATTTCTTTTTAAAGAATTCTAAACTATTTTTTACTTATTTCTATTTAGAATCTCTTATATCTTATATTTCTTTTAGAAATATTAGAATTACTAATTAAACTTCTAGATCTAATTCTTTTTATTAGAAATTATATTATTTTTAATAACTAGCTAGTTTAAATTAAAAATAAGTTATAAGAAAATACTAATTTATATTTCTAATAAATTTACTAATTATACTTTTATTTTAACTAATTCTTATATAAATAAAAATTATTTAAATTAGTATTATTAGCTTTTAGAATTATATTTTAATTCTAATAAAATATAAAATACTTATTATAACTTTAATAAACTTTAAATATATTTTAGTTAAATATTTTAGAAGTTTTATATTTTCTTTTTATAATTATTTATAGAAAGTAATATTAGTTTTTAAGATATTAAATATAAATTAAATAAAAAGCTTTTACTAAAGTTCTAGAAATTAATATATATATATTATAATAATTCTTTTATTAATACTACTTGCTTTATTTAGTATTATATTACTAATAATTAGTAAATTAAGGCTATATATAAAAAGATTAAAAAATATAAGAAAATAAAAGCTATTTTAGTTAAATTTATTTCTAGTATTATATCTTTTTATATTTCTAAAAAATATAATTCTAAGAAAAAACCTAAAAAGCCTATATTAATTACTTTTATTAAATATATATTTTCTTATAAATATAAATAATATTTTATAAAAACTAAAGATCTTTTAATTATTAAATATTATAATTATAATAAATTCAACTATTATATTAGATATTATTTAATTAGATATAATAAGAAAACTAAAATAGCTTTTTATAAAATTAAATTTAGTTTAGTTTCTATTTTACTAAAATATCTAGTTATTATTCTAATAAAATATTTAAAGAATTTGAATTCTAATTCTAATATAGAACTAAAAAACAAGTATTTCTAAAGAAAGTTTTTATTTTAGGAACTTATAATATAAATTTAATAAAGATTAATTTATTTAATTTAATAAAAAGAAATATTTTTATAATATTTTATATTATTAATATAAATAAATTAGGAATTAAGTTTTTTTCTTTATTAATACTAGAACTAATAATTATACTTTTATTAATATAAAGCTTATTTAATTTATAAAGAGATTTTTAGAAATAAAACTATAATTTTATTTTTTATTTTTTATTATATATAGTTTTAATAAAAAGCTAACTAAATTTATTAAAAAATATATAGAAGTTTTATTTCTAATTAATAAATAAAGTATTAATATATTTATAATTATTCTAAATCTTAAAAATTATAATATTATTCTTAATAGAAAATAGACTATATATATTAATATTTTAGTTAATTATAAAAAATATAAATTTATATAGCTAAAATATAAGCCTAAATTTATATAATTTAATTATATTATTAGTATTTTTTTAGTAATAGCTAGAGAAATAATCTAATAAAAAGTATTAAAATAATAGTAATTAATAAAATCTTATTATAAGCTATTTCTAGAAATTTTTTATTTTTAAATAAAAAATCTTTTTAAACTAATTAGAAAGAATTATATAAAACTATAAAAAAGAAGCTTTTATAGCCAAATTAAAATATAATATCTAAATAAAAGCCAAAGAAATAAAAAGAAGTTCTTAATAAAAAGCAAATATTAGATCTAGTTATTTTTATTTCTATAATATTTAATTATATAATTAAGAAAAAAAGTTTATTAGTTAAATTTCTATTTATAAAATTAATAAAGAGTTTAAAGCTATTTCTAGTTTAGAGAATTAATAACTAAAAAAAATAAAGCTTTAATAATTCTAGAAAATATTATTTTTAGAATTTAAAAAATATATTTCTATTTTCTTTAAAAAGAAATCTAATATTTTTTTATTTTATAAATTATATAATTATAAGATTTAAATTAAAAACCTAAAAAGAACTAAAAATATTAAATACTAATTCCTCTAGTAATAATCTATTTAAAAGCTTCTAGAAATTAAGTATTTCTTAGAAAATAATTTAATTAATAGCTTTATTAAAAGTAATTAGATTTATTTTATTTTATTAGTTCTTTTTATAAAAAAAGTAAATAAAGATTTATATTTTTATATTAATTTCTATTATTTAAATAATATTATTTAAAAGAATTAATATTTCTTTCTATTTATTAATAAGACTTTAAATTAATTATTTGAAATTAAGATTTATATTAAATTAAATATTTATTAAGCTTTTTATTATATAGCTATAAATCCGGACTTTTAGAAACTAATAATATTTTATATTTATTATAAAATATATAAATATAATATTATCTAAAAAAGCTTTATAAATAGCTCTATTATATATTAATATTATATAAATAATATATTTTTCAAATATTTTTATTTATTTAAAGAATCTAGTAAAATATAAAAAATATATATAAAAAATACTAAATTATTTATATTTTATTAGCCTTTAAATAAATATTAAAAGATCGAAATTTAAAGTTATATATATAAAGTATTTGGGTTTTATTATTTCTATATCTAGTATTAAAATAAATTCTAATAAAATTAAAGTAATATATAACTAGTAATTTCTAAAAATAATTAAGAATATATAATTCTTTTTTGGCTTTATAACTTATATAAATATTTTATTAAATACTTTATTTTATTTATAAAAATAAATATTTCTTTTAAATAGTTTAAATAATATTAAAAGGCTTTTAATTATCTAAAAAGAAAGCTATAATTTCTATTCTAGTTTTATAATATTATAATTTAAATCTATTTATAATAATAGAAATAAATATATTTAAAAAAGTAATTATTAAATATATTTATAAATTAATAAGTATTTAAATTCTTAAAATAAGAAAAGGTAATTATTTATTAATTATTTTCTTAATTATTATAAAATAAATAATTAAAATATTTGAGTTATTATTTTATATATTTTAATATCTAATTCTATATCTTTTAATTTATATTTTATTATAATAAATAATTATATATTTATAAGTATTTAAAATATAATTTAATATTTATTTATTAATATATTATTAAATAAATAAATAATTATTTTAAGATATTATATTATATATTTTAGTATTTAATTATATAATCTTTAAATATAAAGAAATTATTTTATTTTATATTTAATATTTAATATAAATAGTAATTCTTTTAATTAATAATCTTTAAATTATAATTTAATTATTTAATTTCTTCTAATATTTTTTTAAAATCTCTTTAATATTATTAGAAGATTTATTAAATATATAATTTAGATTATTATTATTTTTAAAAAAAATATAATATATCTTTTATAATTTATAATATTTCTTTAATCTTAAATTAAATATAGTTTTAAAAAGCCTTTTTAAGAAAGTAATAAATATATTTATATAATATTATTTTATATTTTATTTTATTTTATTAATATCTTAATTTTATATAAATTTATTAAATAAAAAAATATTTTCGTTTTAACTAAAATAATAAATATTAAAAACTATCTTTTATATAGCTTAAAAAGTTTTTAATTATAAATTAAGGCTTAAAACCCTAAAATACTTTCTATTTCTAAATCTAATATATAAATCTTTTTAAGAAAAAACCTAAAAAATATTATAGAACTAATAAATTTCTTAAGTTAAAATTACTTTTATAGTTCTAAAATAATATATTTATTAAAAAACAATATTAATATATAAAATATAAAATTAATATTAAAATAAATTTTTAAATTAATTTTTAAATATATATATAATAATAAATAATAATTATTTTTATTTAAAATTAGATTCTTAAACTTTATATTAGTTTTAAGAAAACTTATTTATTCTAATATATATTTATATATTTTATAATTATTAGATTTATAAAATATAGAATTAGTAACTTTATTTATATTTTCTAATAAATTATATATAATATATTTTAGCTTTAATCTTTTTTCTATTATATTATATTTTTTAATTTATTTCTAAAACCTGAAATATTTATTAAGTTTTAATATTATATTAACTAGAATATATATTATATATAATATTATTAGAAAAATACTTATTTATAATTTTATTTTTTAAATAAAATCTAATTTGCCTTAATTAATAAGTCTTTTTATTAAAATAATTATTAATAAAACTATTATTTATATTAAGATTACTATTTATATTTAAACTAGAACTAATTAGTTTAGAATTATTATAAAAAAATATAAATATACTAGATTAATTATTTTAGCTTCTTTAATTAGATTCTTATAAAAATCCTATAAAAGAATAAATTATATCTTTATTAATATATATAAAGATTATAGAATAAAGAATTATATTAAATAATAAAAGAATTAATTTAACTAGCTAGAAAAGAACTTAAATAAAATATAAAGCTTTAGAAAATAAATATATAAATCCTAATTAAATAAAGTAATTATATTAGCCTTAATTTAGTAATTCTTATTATAATACTTATAGATAACTAATCTAATATTAGAATAATCTATATATTAGTCTTATATTTATTCTATTAATTAGGTTTAATAAATTTAAAAAATATAAATAATATTAGATTTATATATTTTTTCTTTAAAAATCTAAAAATACTAATTTCGAAATTATATATTCTTATAAGTATTAGAGCTAATTATATAACAAAAATAGCTTAAAATAAGTCTGCTTTAGTTTAATAAATGAGATTAGATAGATTTCTTAGAAGAAATAATATTCTTTAATATTTTTAAGCCCTTAGTATTTTAAATCCGGTTATTAAATTAGTCTAGCTATATTAAGTATTCTCTTTTATTAAAGTTAGATTAGAAGATCTAATAGGCTCTAGAAAGTAAGCTAAGTTTTTAAAAACTCGATTATTTCTTAATAATAGCTAGAATTGAGACTAAAATCTAGTTTAAGAAAAAAAGAAAATATAACTAGATTAGAATTTAGTTTTATATATTAAAATAAGAATTTAATTTTTAAATTCCTTAGTATAATATAAACTAAGCTAGTTCTAATATATATTTAAATTATAGTTACTAGAAAGCTTTTATAATATAATAATAATATAATTTTTCCTATATTAATAAGTTATAATAAATAAAAATTTAAGTTTTTTTAAAGTTTTTTATATAAAAATATTTAATTTTAAATATATATTTTATTTTATTTTTATAATAAAGTTTATTATAGATATAATATTTAGAATTTAAAAAGTAAAATAAAAGATTTATTATAAAAATAATTTAAAGCTAATAAAGAGAAAACTAGAATATAAGAGGCTATAAGAAAATATATATATTCTATAGTATACTAGTTTTAAAAAGATTTAGTTTTCTAAATATTTTTAATATATTTTAAATATATTTTTCTAATAAAGTAATTATATTATATATATTTAGAAAATATCTAGTATTTAGTTAGATATTTTAGATACTAGATATCTAGAAATTATAATAAAGTTATAGCTTATATATTAGCTTTTTTAATATAGAATTTTAGTTTAAAATAGTATTAAAATAAGATTTTTTTAATTAATATATAATATTTTAATATATAATAATTAAAAGAAAATTTTAAAAAAAAATATTTTAAAAATCTATTATTTTTATTATTTATTTCTTTAATAGTTATATTATAATAAATATTTCTTTATTATATATATTATAATTAAACTTTAATAATAATATAGCTCTAAAAAAAGTAAATTATAAAATATTAAAGACTATTTTATAAGTCTTTTTAAGAAATAATAGTAATAAATATATTTTTATATATATTTATTTTTATTATTATAAATAATATTATAATATTATAAAACTAAATTAAATATTTTTTTTTAAAATAAATATTAGTTTTTATAAATAAAATAAAAGATCTAATAATTTATTTATATTTTTTAATAAAGTATTTATAAAAGTTATAAAAATAAAAAATAAAATAGATTTCTTTAATTTTAATTTAAATTATAACTAATTATATATTACTTTTATTTCCCCTAAATATATTTTAATATAAGTAATAAAAATAATATAGTTCTAGTATTTTATTAAATTCTAATTTTTTAATATTTAATTTAAAGCTAATAAAATAATATAATTTATTAAATTTGTCTTATATATATAATTTATATTATATTATATTAATATATTATTAGGCTATTTATAAGGTAATTATAAAAGATATTATATTTATATATTATATAATAAGTTTGAAATATTTTTAATTCTTTAAAGACTCAATTTATATATATTAATAATAATAAAGTAAATAAATAAAAATTAAGCTTAATATAAATTCTAGTATTAATTAATTAATTTAAGCGAGTTTAATTAATAAAAAGAAGTATTAATTCTTTAAATAAAATTAGTTTAATAATAAGAATTAATATAAAAGTATAATTTGTTTTTTCTTTTTAATAATAAGAAATAATAAATTAAAGAAAACTTAGCTAGCTTTAATATTATTTTTTACTAAATATAAATAGTATTATAATCTTTTTTTAATACTTTTATTATCTTATTAATTAAAATCTATTTTTAAATAAAAAATATATTTGATTATTAGAATCTAATTCTAGATTTATATTAAGATTTATTTATTTTTTATATTAATAAATATTAATTTATTTAATTATTTATTAAATATATTAAATAAATAATTCTTATAAAAATAAAAAAGAATTTAATAAAAAGAAATCTTAGTTTTTATAATAATATTAGTTATAATATAATTTATAATAATTTAAGAATTAAAAAAAGAGAATATATTAAATATTATATTTAAAAAAGAATTTAAGAAAATAGGTTTTATTAATTAACTTTAATTTTTATTAATAATAATATTAAAGAATTAGCTTTAAAAATATTAATTAAAAGAATTTCTATAATTTTAATAATTTTAATAAAGAAAGAAATATTAAATAATAAATGTTTAATATATATTATTTATATAGATTTAATTATATAAGAAATTAATATTATTTTTAAATATTAAATAAATTAGAAATTAAGTAAATATATAAGTTTTAGCTAAAAGAAAAGAATTCTTAAATCTAATTTCTAGTTTAGAATTTCTATTTCTTTATATAACTTGTATTTTTGAATTTTACTTTTATAAAATATCTAAATTAGAATTTTCTTATAAGGTTTTAAATTTATTATATATATTTTATTTAGATATAAATAAAAGTTTCTTTCTTTTTTATTTAAATTATAAGCTAATTATAAAATTAAATAAAAAATTTATTATAATACTAAGTTTATTATTTATTTATAAAATAAATTTTTCTTATTTTATAAGTATATAAAACCCCGAGAAAATATAAATATAAATAATATTTAAAAATATAAAAATAATTAGAATATCTAATAAAATATTAAATATTAAATCTAAATTTAATTAGTTTTTAAAGAAATTTTTTTTTTATTATAATAATAAAGCTAAATATATATAATATTAGTTAGGCTAATAAAGAAATAGTATTAAAAATAGATTTTATTTAAATATAAAAAATAAATTAGTTAATAACTTAATATTAATATATAAGATAATATTATTATTATAAAACTATAATCTAATTTTAAAAACTAATTTTATTTTATTTTATTTTATTTTAATAATATTATATTAGAAAAAAAGAATATATAAATAATAAATAATTATAAAAACTAATTTAGTTTAATAAAACCTAATATATAATATATAAGGAATATATAATAGTAATAAAGTATATAATTATAATAATTACTAAAATTAAATTAAAAAAATATTTAGATTTTATAAAATAAAAATTAATATTATTAATTTTAAGACTTAATAAATATAAAGTATTAAAATTATAAAAATTATAAAAGCTAAATTCTTTTATATATAAAAGTAAGAGAAATCTTTAAATAAAAAATACTATATTTTATAAATATAGTTTTAAGTTTTTATTATTATAAGAATTACTAAATTAGAACTAATATAATTACTTTATTTAGTTATAATTTATATATTTATTTCCTAAAGCTTTATATTTTATTTAAATTCTTTTCTAGTTAGTTTAATTAATTCTTTTATTATTTAATATAATTATTTATTTTATAATCTTTATATATATTAGTTTCTTTATAATAAACTTACTAAAATATTAAATATAAGAATTCTAATTATTAATTATAATTTATAAGATATAGTAATTTTAAAAATAATTTTAATAAGAAAAAGGTAATTAAAATATAAAATTTATTAATTCTAAATATTATTTAAAGTTAATATATGAAATAAGTAAAATAAAGTAAAATTTAGTTAAAATATTTATTTTAGTAATTCAAATTATTAATTATATATAAGTATATATTTTTATAAAAATGTCTTATAATTTAATTATTAGAATTAATTTTACTTTTAAAAATAAATAAAAGTTAAAATAAGTCTCATAGATTAATTTTCTTATTAACTTATAATTTGGAAATTATATATATTATATTATTTTTTTATTAGTATAATAAGTAATATTTAAGGAACTTTAAGTATTAAGGTAAAAAGAAAAGTTTAAAAAAAGAATAATAAATACTTATAATATAAAGTAAAATAATTTTTAAAATATAATATTTATTAATATTAAATATAAGTTAATATATATATAATATAATAATTCTATAATATATTTTATATAGAAGTATTATTAATAAAAATAACTAATTTAAAAATATACTTTTTTATATAAAAGAAACTATAATATCTTATTATAAAATTCTTTAAAAACTTTATATTTTTTTATTAAAAGTATTTTAAGGAAATTAAAATATTTATAAAGTTCTTTATTTTAATAAAATAATTAATATAAAAAAGTTATATATTAAACTTCTTAATTCGAACCGGTTTCTAAACTTATTTTCTATAAGAATTTGTTTTATCTAAGCTAGGTTATTAATAATTAAAGTTAGAAACTAGTTAAAAATAAAAATAAAAATTAATTTAGGTTATTTCTTATAGAAAAAGCCCAGAAATTAAATATAAGCTCTTATAATAATATAAAGTTAGACTAATAAATAAAAAGTCTAAAAATAAATTTCTAGTATAATAAAATAAATTTTAGTTTAATTTTTTAATTATTTTTAATATTAGAATTAATAATTTTATAATTTAAACTTTCTTTTATAAGATTTATATTAAACTAATTCTATATATATTTCTATTTTTTTTTTTTATAAATAAAGCCTTTAAATATTAAAATATAAATAATTAAATATAAAGCTAATATTTTAGGCTTATTTTATATATTTAAAATTAGTAATATTTTATAATAAAAACATTTTTTTTATATATTATAAAGTAAGAGCTATTTAATAAACTATTTTTTATAAAATTAAGTTTAGTAATATCTTTTAATTAATTTTAAATAAATTAAAATATAAAGAAATCTTAGATTTATTAATATATTCTTAATTATAATATTAAATATAATAAGGCTATATATATTATATTATAAAATTTTATAAATAAATATATATAAAACTTATTTTATTTTTAGTTTTATATAACTCTTATTATTTATTAATAGCTTTTATTAAATAAAATTTATAATATATATAATTAATATTTTAATAATATTAAAAAATTATTATTAAATATTAATTAATAAAAAAGTAATTAAATTTAAATATTTATATTTTTTGAGATCTTAGAAAATACTTAGCTAGTATTACTTATAATTAAAGGCTTTAGAAATTAAATAAGAATCTAGTAAATAAAATAAAGATTTCTTAATATTAAAATATTAAGATTAATTTTATTAATAATATATTAATTAATATAAGTCTTTAATATATAAGAGCTTTAAAAATATTATTTAAATTTATAATATTAAAAAATATATTAAGAAACAAATTAATATTTCAGTTTTAAAAAACTCGAAATATTTCTTTAAAGAAAATATATAATTATAAAATAAAAATAGTCTTTAATATTATAAATTCCGAAATTTATTTTATAATTTCTTAAATAATTATTTTAATAATTTTCTTTAAAATTTTCTTTAAAAGCCTTTATAAAAACTATTTCTTTATTAATAGCTTAGTAATTAATAAGCTCTAGCTCTTATATAATCTTAAAAGCTTTAATTTTATACTTAAGCTTTTAATTTTCTTTTAATTATTTAATTAGTTTATAATTAATAAATATATAATAATAATTATTTAATTTTAAGTATTTTAGTAAGTATTTAATAATTCTCTTTATTTTTATAAGTAATATTATATTTTTACTTTATAAGTTAGTAAGAATATCTTACTTTAAATTAAATTATTAATAATTTATTTTTAAAATAAATAGAAGTTATATATAATATATAGAAATAAAGGCTTCTTAGAATATTTATATTTGATTTTCGGGGATTTTAGTCTTATTTCTTAAATAATATTATATTTTAAACAAAATTTATAAATACTAAATTATAAGTTAATAAACTTTTAGATTTTAAAGAAATATATATTAAAATTATTTAATTATAAGAAAACTTATTATTAGAAACTCTATTATTTATATTTATAATATCTAGAATTTTAGGTTATATAATATAAAAAAGAAAAGTTATTTTAGTTCTTTTAAAATTTATAAAAATTTATTTATTATTAGAGTTAAATACTTATTTAAGTTAATATTTAAAGAAAATATATTTTAAAATATATAGTTATTATTATTAGTTATTATTATTAGTTATTATTATTAGTTATTATTATTAGTTATTATTATTAGTTATTATTATTAGTAATTATTATAAGTTATTATATATTTATATTAAATTAAATACTATTATATTTATATATATATTTATATAAAAGCAAATTATTTTATTAAGATTTATTTTTAAATTAATAAAACTTATATATAAAAAAGTTATTTATTTATTTATTTATATTATATTTTTAATTTATTAATACTATAAAAAAGAATCTTAAGAAATATTATAATATCTAGAAAAGTAAAGTTATAAATTAAAAGTATTAATATTTATATTAAGAATTATAAATATTAAATATATAATTTAAATACCCGTAAATTTATAATTATTTATTATAATAAAATAGAAATTAAAAACCTTAGAATTAGTTCCTTATATATATAAAATAATACCCCGAATAGTCTAGTTATTTACTTTATAATAATAAAGAAAATAGTTAATAAATAAATATTTTCTTATTTTGAGAATTTAAAAACCTATAGATATAAAAATATTTATTATAATAAAATAATAATTAAAAGATTTAAAATTAGCTATTTTAATATATAAAATAATAGCCCGAATATATTAGTTATTTATTTAAGAATTATTAATAAAATAAAAAATAAATAATTATTTTTACTTATTTCTAGAATTAAAAGAAATAAGAAAATTAGATATAATTTTAAGTAAAGTTCTTGGACTTTTATAATTATTAATTTTCTTATATTTTTTTTTTAATAAGATTTATACTATTAGAAATAATTAATAATTTATATAAGTTTAATAAACTAGAATAATTTAATAAAGATTTAATAATAGAATTATTATAAAAGAATTTATATATATTTTTTTATTCTTATTATTAATAAGCTAATAAAATAAGAATTAATTTATAATATAAATATTTATTATTACTAGTTTTTTCTCTAATCTAATATATAGTCTAGAAAATAAGTAATTAAATATAAAGTAATTATAATAACTTAGATTATTATAGTTTAATAATTTTTCTTTTATAATATCGTTTTTAAAAGTATTATAATAATTATTTTAAAAGTAATTATTAAATTCTTTTATATTTTTATTATTTCTAATATTAATATTATATTTAGTAAACTTAATTTAATTCTTTATTAATAAAATATTTAAATATATTTAATTTTAAACTCATTAATTTCAAATAAATTTCTTTAAAAGAATTATTCTTTAATAATACTTAATTATTTCATTTTTATAATATTAATATATATAATAAATTAACTAATTCTTTATTAAAATTATATTTTACATAACTTAGATTATTATTTAAATTTTTTTAGTATTTAGTTTTTTTCTTAATATCTTAATAAAAGCTTTATTTAATTCTCTAACTTTTATTTATATTTTTATATTATTTTCTTTTAAATAAAGCTTGTTATAAATAATATTATAACTAGATCTAATATTACTTAATATAAAAGAATAATATTAATTTCTTATTTTATTAAGTATTTATAAATAATATATTAAACTTTTATTATTTAATTTAAAGAAAGGAATTTAATATATTTTTCTTTATTACTAATTTAAAAAATAATATTATTATATATTTATAAATTAGAATATTAATTAATATAATAATAATTATAATATTTATAATAGATTATATATATTAAAAAATAGGAAATATAATATATTATATTTTCTTTTTATTCTTAATTACTTTTTATAATATCTTATTATTTTTAAAAGATTATTTAAAAAATAAAGCAAATTATAATATAATATTAATATTTATAAATTAATTATTAAAGTAAATAATTATAATATTTATATAATATATTATTATTATAAAAAACTAATATTCTTATTTTTATTATATATAATATATTAATTAAGTATTTTATAAATAATAATATTAAATTAAAAATCTTAATTTATATTTAATTTTTAAAATAGATTTTATATAAGAACTAGTAATAAACTTAAGTTCTTTATAACTATTTTCTTTTAAATATATTATTAAATAAAAATTATTAATTAGTATTTTAATTAATAATTTTATTCTTATATAAATTATTAATAAATTTCTATATAATATAAAACTTCTATTTAATTATTATTTATAATTAAAAAAAAAGCTATAAATTTTATATTTCTTAGAATTAAAATTCTTTTATTAAAGTTAGATAATAAAATAAAAATAAAAATAATAAACTAGAAATATAGATTATAATATTTTATTTAAGATTCTATAAAAAAGATATAAGAATTATATATAATATAAAATAATAAATATTAATAGATTATAAATTTTAATAGAAACTATAATATATAAATTATTATAGACTATTAAAAGACTAATTATTAAACCTAGAAAGTAATAGAATTAAATAAAAAATATTCTTAAGTTTTTAAAAAAGAAAAGTATAATTATATTTCTTTAAAACTATTATAATTTATAAAGAAATATTTACTATTTTATATAAAGAAGTTATATAAAAACTCTTAAAAACCTTTATTAAGCTAAATAAACCAGAAGTATTTCTTAATAATATTTGAAAATAATAAGCTAAAATATAATATTAAATAAATATTAATAATAAAGTTAATAAAAAATAATTTAAAATTTAAAAAATAATAGCTTTTATTTTTATAAGAATATATTCTTTTATAATTATATAACAAATATATATATAAAATCTAAAAATAAATTAAAGAATTTTAAAAGCTTATTTTAAAAAAAGAAATAAAATTATATTTTAGATTTAAATACTTGAAGTATTTAATATATATATATATTATAAAGCTTAATATAAGCTAGTATATTATAAAATATATACTTATATATATATAGGTTTTTATATTTTGGTTTTTTTATTTTATATTTTATATTTTATTTATAAGAATTTTTTTAACTTATTTTTTAAGTTTTAAATATTATATAATTTAAATATAAAAAAATTAAAAAATATTAATAATATTAATAATTTTATTTATTAATTTTGTATTTTTAATATTAAATAAATTAAAATACTTTCTTTTATAATATAAAATATTAGAAAATAATAGAAAATAATAAAAGATATATAATATTTTATAATCTTATATAATAAAATAATTAATAAATAATATTTAAAATATTATAAAGAATTTTATTTTATTTTATAAATATAATTAATAAGAATTAAATAGTTTAGAAATAAAAAGAAATTTAAAAATAACTTTTAATTAAGAACTAATAATAATTTAAAATCAAATTATTTAAAAGTAATTATTAATAAGTAATTAATAATATATAAAAAAATAAATACTAATTAATAATAAAAATTATATTTTATTATAAATAAATAATATAATTTAGATTATTTATAAATATTAATAATCTATTATATAGGTTTTACTAATTTAATAAAAGTTAAATTAAAAATGATTTTATTATATTTAAGCTTTTTAATATATTAATATTATAGGATATAAATTATTATTAGTTTATTTAAGTAAGAAAATAACTCTTAAATAAAAAAAGAAATTTATTTTATTAAAATAAATTATAAATTATAAATTTAATTAAAACTATATTTTATAATTCTTATATAAGTTATATAGATTTAATATTCTTTTATAGTACTAATTAAGGGCTATAATATAATACTCTTATTTACTTATTTAATTTTAAGGCTTTAAAAATATTAAAAAAGTTAATTTTATTTCTAATTTTAAAAAATCCAGACTTTAAGAAATAATATCTTTTAACTAGCCTACTATATTTACGTAATTAGAATACTATTTAATAGCCCTATTATAGGGCTATAAAACAAATTAAATAAAATCCTTAATTTAAATAAGTTCTTATTATATTTTTAAATTCTTATAACTTTAAATACTTATATAAAATTAGGCTAGCCTATATTAGCTAGCTTCTTTTATAAACTTTATTCTAGAGCTCTAATAGGCCTATTTTATTATAGTAAATACGAGTATAAATAGTATATATTTAATAAAAAAAGAAAGAAAATATAGTATAAATAATTAGAGCTTAAATATAATAAATATAATTATATAAGCCTATATATAACTAGAATATAATTATTATATAATATATATCTCCTAAAAAAAGAAAGAATTATATAGTTCTCTATATATATATATAAGTTAACTTTATAAAAAGATTAAAAAATTAAATAATTTCTATTTAAAAGCTTAAAAATAACCTAATTATATCTAAAACCTAAAATATAGCTTTATCTAATCTCTCTATTCTAATTAGATAATTCTACTAGATTATTTTTATATTATAAATATTTATTCTAGCTATAGGAATTCTAATATATCTTATATTTAGCTATTATTATTATATATATTTTATTATTAAGCTATTTTAGAATAGAAATATATAAATAAGAAATATAGGAACTAGAGGATTTCGGGTTTAATAAAGAGGAAATGGAAGGCTTTAGTAATATTATTAAAGCTAGAACTAGTAATATCTTAAATCTAGTTATTAGATTATATATAATTAATTATTCGGAATTTGTATTTATTATTAAATAGGCTCTAGTAATACTAATTAAAAAAGTATTTAAAGCTAGTCTAATCTGGAAATCTAATATATTTTATATTATTAGAATAATATAAAATTCGAATATAAAACTAATATATTTAATAAGATAAAAATAAATAGCTAGATATTATAAAATATATATTTTATTATATATTTAAAGATATATAAAATAGGTTTTATTAACCTAATTAAGAGTAATAGAAGCTAGTATTTTAAACTAATTAATAAAAGTCTAGGAAATAATCTCTAAAAATAACTATTTTAAGAGATATTTCTATAAATTTAATAATTTCATAATTTACTAAGTTATAATAAAGCTTTATAAATAGTATATTTACTATTTATTTATATAAATATCCTTTATATTCAAGTATAAAATATTAATAAAATTAAAAATATTATAGTAAATTAGATATTTACTTTTATAGATTAGTATCTTAGGTAAGTATATATAAATAGATAATTTAAAGAAGCTAATACTTTCGAGTTTAAGAAAAAAATAAGATAATTAATAATTAAAATAAGGGTATTCGAATTCGTCTAAAAAAGAAAAAAGCTATTAAAAAGCTAATAATAGCTATTTAATAATAAAAGAAATAAAAGCAGAAGCTAGAATAAAAGATATAGTTTAGAATTATAATTATTTCTTATATAAAGAAAATTAATTTTTCCTAAATAGCTTAATTAATAATAGATTTAATAATTAAATTAATAGTATTTAATTAGTATTTACTAAATACTTTATTATTTATTTATTATAGTATTTAGATACTAATTCCTTAACTAGAAATAACTATAGCTAGCTATTATAATTCCCCTAATTTATTAGAATTAGGGGAAACTATAGATTAATATTCGAGAGTCTTTAATTTAATAGTAAAAGCTTTAGGAAATATAGTAATATTATAATAATATTATTAATAAATAGACTATATTAGCTAAATTAATAGTTTCTAGTTAATAATTTAATTAAGAGATTAACTAATTAAAATAAAGCTTTAGAGAGCTTTATTAGAGATATAAATAAATTTATAGGCAATTAAAAGTAAGAAAACTTCTAATTAAATTAAACTAATAAGTATTATTACTATTTATTATAGTAAATATAAATACAAATAATATATATTTAATAAAAAGAGAAAACGAAATATAATACGGGTAGCCAGAGCTTAAATATAGTAAATATAGTTATATATACCTATATATAACTAGAATATAATTACTATATAATATATTTAATTAAACTAGTTTATTTATAACTAGCTTATTAAAGAACTTAGAAATCTAAACTAAAATATAAGAAATTACTTAAAGTTTAGCTAGCTTAAAATAAATATATATAATATATTTAAGAATTATAAAGAGGAAAATAGGTTATTATATAGAAATAAAAAATTCTATAATTATTTCTAGTAATAGTAATCTAATAATAATAATTATATATATTTTAGTTCTATTATTAATTTATAAGTTTTTAAATATAAGCTAATAAACAAATTTTAGATAAAATAAATAACTATAATTTTAAGTAATACTAAGAAAATTATAATAAATATTAGCTAGAGTTTTATAATAAGAAAATTAGGCTAAAATATATTCTAGTAATAATTATAATTAGTTTTTAAATAAAGAATTAGGAAAGTAAAATAGAAATAAAATAGTAGGTTTTAATTAGTTTAGAAAGAAGCTTATTTAAAATTAATTAAATTAAATTAAAATAGTAATTATTTCTCGGAACTATTATAAATAGAAATTAAATAGAATTCTATTTAATAAATTCTTTTTTTCTTTCTTATTATTTTATAATATTAATTAATTAATATTATTTAATATAATTAATTAATATATAATTAATTAGTATATAATTAATATAATTAATAAGTACTAATTCTAAGAATTATAATAATAGAAATAAGATTTAAGAATTTAAGATTATTATATTTTAAGAATATAGAACTAAAAAAGAAAAAAATAATAAAAAATAATAAAAAATAAGTAAATAAAAACAAAAATTCTAAAATATTAAGCTTAATTTGAATTTTAGCTTAAAAATAATTATATAATAATAGCTATTATAAAAATATTTATAAGAAAAGAAAAAATATTAAGTTTTATTAAATAAAAATAAAAAAGTAAAATATTAAGCTTAGATTTCTAAATTCTTTAATAAACTAGCTATAAATAAACTAGCTTAATTAAATAAGCCTATTAGAGCTCTAGAATAAAGTTTATTAAAGAAACTAGCTAATATAAAATAGTCTGATTTTATATAAGTATTTAAAATTATAAGAACTTAAAAATATAATAAGAACTTATTTAAATTAAGGATTTCGTTTAATTTATTTAATAGCCGTATAATAGAGCTATTATATAGTATCCTAGTCACGTGAATATAGTAAACCAGTCAAAAAATATTATTTTTTAAAGTCTAGATTTTTTAATATTTTTACTATTTTTAAGGCCTTAAAACTAAATAAGTAAATAAAAGTATTATATTATAGCTTTTAATTTATCTTATAAAAGAATATTAAATATATATAACTTATATAAAAACTATAAAATATAGTTTTAATTAAGTTTATAATTTATAATTTATTTAAATAAAATAAATTTCTTTTTTTATTTTAAAGTTATTTTCTTATTTTAATAAATTAATAATAGTTTTATATCTTATAATATTATATTAAATTAATATATTATATTACAGAGTTTATGTAAAATTTAAATTTAATTTAATTAATAAAACTTATATAATAATTTATAAATATTTATAAATAATATAAACTATATTAGATATATTATAATTAAATATAATTTCTATTATTAGTATATATTTAAAGTTTTAATTATTTATTAATAATTTATTAATATTAATATTTAATTATTAAATAAACTTAAATCTATAAAATATATTTAAATTATTATATTAATAAAATAGTATTATATTTATAAAATAGTATTATTTTAAATAAAATCTAATATTAAATCTTTTATAATATCTTAACTAATTCTTATTATTTAGTTTATTATAAAATATAATAACTTTAATATTTTTAAAATATTATAAATTATTATATAATTCGAGTACTAAAATATAAATTACAATCTTATTTCTTTCTTTAAAATAAGCTAGCTTATTTTCGAGCTTAACTAATACTTGATTTATTTATTTAAAAAAGAATATATTATTATATAATTCTAAAGTATTTATTATAAATTTATTATAATATTTAGAAAATATTATATTTTATATAATATAATTAATAATATAAATTTTATAAAGCTTTTAATACTTTAATATTACTTATTAAAAATTATTATAAATATAAAAAGAATTAGTTTAAATTCTTGTTTTATATTAATTATTAAACTTTATTATTAATACTTATTTAATATTATATTCTAGTTTATTATTCTCTAATCTTATTAAAAGAGGCTCTAAAATTACTTAGTTTAATAAAGGGCTTTAATAATTAATATATAATATCTTTATATAAAATATAAAATATTTTTTTATAAATTATAATAGCTTTAAAAAAAGAATTATATTTTTATTTTAAAAAGCTCGAAAATATCTTTTATTTTATTTTCTAACTTTATAGCTTTAAAAATTAGTTTCTTAATATTTTATTTTAAAATTAATAAAATAGAAATATTTATTAACTTATATTATATATTATTTTAAATAAAAGAATATAATTTAAATAATTAATTTACTAATATTTTAGTTATATTTTTATTTTATTTTTTATTTAATAATTTAGTTTTAATAGAAAAGTTTTAATTTAAAAAAAATATAAGATTTATAGCTTTTTCTTATAATAATTAAATATTAAAAAAATAGTTTTATATTATAAAATAGCTTATTAATAATAAATAATATATATATATTTATATTATTTAATTTAATAATAATTTATATAAAAATATAATCTTTAATTAGAATACTAGTTAAATTCTTTTATTAATATTATATTTAAAAGAAAATAGCTATAAAGAGCTTAAATTTATTACTAATTCTTATATAAAATTTATTTTAAAAATAGAATATAAACTAAAATCTCTAATTTAATATAAATATTTATAAATTATTTAAATAATAGATTTTATATAATAAAAATAAAAATACTAATTACTTTATAATAATTATTTATTTAAATAATAAATTTATAAATATTAATATTATATTATAACTTATTTTATATTTTAAATAATTTCTAAAATATATAATAATATAATATAAAAAGTAATTAAGATCTAAAAGAAAATAAATTATACTAAATTTATTATTTCTTAATATATAATAATAATAATTATATTACTTTTAAGTTATTAATTAAAGAATAATAAATATTTTTCTTAAAATTAAATAATAAAAGTTTAATATTAATAACTAATATTTTAGATATAAAAGTTAATTTTAATATATTATTTATAAAAGCCTTATTAAATAAGAAGTTGTTTTAATATATATTAGTATTATAATAAGAATTACTAAATTGGAACTAGTATAATTACTTTACTTAGTTAGAATCTATATACTTATTTTCTAAACCTTTATATTTTATTTAAGCTCTTTTCTAGCTAGTTTAATTAACTCTTTTACTATTTAATATAACTCTTTACTCTATAATCTTTATATATATTAGTTATAAGCCCGGTCCTATACTAATAAGCTTCCTAATTAGTATACTATAAAAAGTATTTAAGAGTTCATTTAATTTATTTCTTTAGAAAATTATATTTTAGTTCGCATTTCCGATATTAACTAATTAATAGAAATTATTTCTATAATTTCTAAAGCTTAATTATAATTATATTAGAAGCTATAATAAAGATTATTATCCTAAAAAACCGCAGTTTCTAGGCAGACTAGTTTAATACTTTTTATAGAATAGCTAGTAATAAGGGCATTTAAGATAAGATTAACCCATTTAATAATAAAGTAATTAAAATAAATATAGTAGCTCTTTTTAGACCTCTCCCTATAATTAATAAACTTATACTAAAGGAAATAGAGAATTACTATACTAGATATTAAATTAATACAGAAAATTAAAATAAAAATACTTGATTTATAATTAAGAAAGAATTAAAACTAGTATTTCTATAGCCTATAATATTCGGAGATATTAGAGATTACTATTCGATACTCTTACGGAACTATAAGATTAAGAAACTGGACTAGATAAACAAGCTAGTATATTACTATATAATTAGGTAATAGCTCTATTAAATAGTTAATATAGAAATTCTTATAAATTTTACTTTGGGATTTAAAGAAAGTAAATAAAGCTTTATTTATAAGATTCTTAAGGCATTATTAATAAAATATAGTTCTATAGATATAGTACAAATTACTACTATTTAGAGAATATATAGCTCGGTCTTACTATAAGTAAATAAAGAAGAAGTGAGCCTAAAGTACTAGTTTACTAATTAGAAGAAAGTACTTAATAAAGTCAAAGCTTTTAAAATTACTAAAATTAAAGATACTCTAGTAATAATCGAGTTCTTAATAGCCCTTTAGTAAAAACTCGTACTAATCTGAGTAATAAAATAGCTTAGTAATCTATATAATAAAAACAAGCTAGGGCTTTTAATTCTTATACTCGAATAATATAGCCAGGTATTTAATTAAATTAATTTAGAAAACCAGAATACTAAATATTTAGAAGCTTCTATAATCTTTACTATATTCGGGAATTAAACTAGTAAAGAATTAGATAGTAAACCCGATTCGAATAAATATAAGTATTATAAGTATTTTTATAAAAGTTCTAAAACTTATAAATATAAATAAGACCTACTTAGCTATACTATTATAGAAATTGCAATTACCGGATTAAATAAGACTTAGATAAAATTTAAGTCTAATAAGAAACAGATTAGAAAAATCCAGAAAAGGCTTTTAACTAAATATTAGAAAAATCTAAAACCTTAGCTAGAAAAGAAATATAATATAAAAATTACTAATAAACGAGCTATAAAGAAGCTAATACCCGGTACTAGTTCTAAAAAGAAGCTTAAAGTATCCGGAACTCAATTTTCTAGAAATTTTAATATTATTCTAGTAGATTTTATACTTATAATTCAGAGCCCAGATTAGGAAATCTATATAATACTCGATTTCTTAAAATATTTACTTTTTTAGAATATCTTATTAGATAACTATAATATTATATATCTGGTTAATAATAAGAATCTAATTAATTCTAGTACTTTTATTAAGGTAAAAATTAATAATTATATAAAAGCAGAAATAACTAGTTTTCTAATTATTAGATATAGGATTTATATAATTAAAAATATAATTAATAGATTTATAGAACTATATACTAAAGATCTAATTCTTTATAATATTATAGTTATTAAAGAATTCTATATAAATATTATTTCTAAAGCTTGCCTAGTAAAAAAGAAAGTTTAGTATTATAGATATAATCTTATAATTAGACTAGAAGATTATAAAAAGAATATAGTATTAATATAATTAGAGTATAGATTTAATTTAGTTTTCTTTAAATATAAACTATTCTTTACTTATTCTAATATTTCATTCGAAATTCCTATTAGTACTAGTAATATACTTATATTTCTAATATTTAAATATATAATTAGAATTTAGTATAAGAAATTAAAGAAGTATCTTAAGCCGAGAAGTAATTTAGAAGAAAAATAGTATACGAGAATAGAATATTTAGTTTATAAAGCTCTATAAAAGCTTATTAATTATATATATAATATAAAAATTAATAGACTAATAAGAATTATATATAAATTTTATATTTAGATATATATTAGATAAGTAATCTTATATAGGCTAACTAAGAGAAAGTTTATTTAACTATTTTAAAGAATCTTATAGGACTTATTTAATTACCTAAATAGCTATAATACTTCGAGCTAGATTCTAATAATTAAGGACAAATTTAGTAGAAAGCTTTTTAGATATCTTTTACTAAATAAAAGAAGTTTAGTAATATTTAATATAATTAGGGATTTTAAATAATAAATATATAAGTAATATAATCTTTTAATTACTTATATTAAATATAATTAGAAGAAAGCAGTTATTCTAATTTAAGAAATATTAGTCTATTAGATCTAAATAAAGGAAAAAAGTATTAAAATCGAGCTTTCTCCTTTATATATATATAAGCTAAATAGTAATATTAAGTAAATAAAACAGGAAATTATAAATAAAGCTATTATAATATACTTAATAGCTAATTTATTTAAAAAGCTATAGCCGGAAAGCTTTATAACTATAATCTATTTATATAATTAGAGTTCTTTATATATAAATTACTAGAGAATACTAAACGAAATACTTGATTTATAGTTCTATAATTATTTCCGTTAATATAACCCGGAACTTATAATATAAATAATAGTTAATCTTAGGCTAAATTGAAATAAAATCTATATATATAGTTCTAGAATATATCTAATAATTAAGAACTATAAAGCAAAATAGAATGAAAAAATATTTAAGATTATATTATATAAATATATTAGATATTTAGTTAGATATATTATATCTAATATTTATAAAATCTGGGTTCTTATATTTAATAAAATAATTATTATATATAATATTATATTTAATAAGAATATTTTCTATAAAAAGAATTATAAATATACTAAAGGCTATAGTATAGAAATTATAAAGAATATAATAGAACTACTTTTAAAGAATAAGATTTAGAATACTAAATTAATTTTTAAAAATAAGGAATTATAGTATAATAGCTTATTAGAATAAATAAAAAATAAGCCTGAACTAGAAAATAACAAGTAAATAAACTAATAATTAAAAGAGTCTATAAGTATACTAATAGGTTATAACTCGGAAATAGAAAGTTCTATAATCTTACTAGAAATAGAACTTATAATTCTATAAAGTACTTTAAAGCCAGAAAGTATATTAGAGTCTAGAAATAGTAGAAATAAAAATACTAAGCTTTTAAGAAAGCTTAGTATTATAAAAAGAAATATAATAGAATATACCGGAACTATTAGAAAAATATACTAAACTAATAAAAGCGGGAAATAATTTTCTTAGAACTAGTAATAAGGTTTACTAATAGCTTCTATAAGTAAAGTAGGAAGCTTACCTATAAAATAAGTAAATAGTTTAATAGAAATAAGAGAATTCTCTATAAAAAAAGTAAATAGCTTAGCTAAAATAAAAGATTAAATAATAAAATAAAAGAAAAAATAAATAAGGAAACTAATTATTAAAACCAAAAATAGGCTAATTCAAATATAATTATATAAAGAAAATAATTAAAATAGAAATCTAGATAGAACTAGTAATAATATAATTACTATAATAAGTATATTATTATAAATAATAAGTAAATCAAATTAGATTAATTACTTAGAGTTTCTTTTAGGGTTTCTCTAATCTAATTAGCTAAAGAATTATAAAAAGAAATTTAATTATAAGACTATATATACTATAATTATAATAGTAGTTTAATTAAGAGTATATCTAAAATAAAGTATTTCGGGTAATATAATAATAAGAAAAATTCATATTAATAATTTTCTAAAAGCTCTAAAGATATAAAATAATTTAGAGAAATATCTAGTTAGAAAATACTTTAAATTAGATATTAAACTAGAGATTAATAATTTTAAAGCTCGAAATTACTAAAGAATTATTTCAAGTAATAAAATAAATATATTCCCGATTTCTTTAAAATAGATATTTATATATAAAATTAATTCTAATAAATATATTACTTAGTATTACTTAAGGCTAGTAGTTTATAAAAATCTCTAAAAAAAGACATTACTTCTATTTATATATACTATTATACTTATAATAAGATCTTTTTAAATAACTAGTATAATTATAGCTTATTTTAATCTAGAAATAAAATAATTTAATATTATAAATATATTTATTAATATAGAAAGAGATTCTAATAAATCTATAGTAATATATAAGTTACTAGACGGTTTTAAGATACCAGGATATATAATAGAATTAGATTAAACTCTATATAAGCTATAAGACTCTCTTACTTTATAGTATAAGTACTAGATAAATACTTTTAAGAGAATTAGACTTTCTGAACTTAATAAAGAGCCCTATATTTATATAAATATAAATTATAAGGTCTTTATTATTTTCTATATAAATAACTTTTAAATACTTTATTATAAAAATAATAAAGTACTTATTTAATTAATTATTACTTAGATTAAGATAATTTATAAGCTTTATAATATATAAGATATAGAATAGTTTCTAGGAATTTATATAATTAGAGATTAGAAAGCTAAAAAGCTCTAGCTAGTTTATAATACCTATATTAAAAAAATTACTAAGAAGTTTAAAATAATAGATAGAAAGTATTCTAGTATTCTATTATCTGGAATTAATTTTTAAAGATATAATAATTAAGCTTATCTATATTAAGTCAAGATATATTAGAAGAAAATTAGATTATTATTTTATATTATAATTATAATTAGAATAGATATAGCTTTTATTACTTTAGTACTCTTTTAGTTCTTAATAAATCCTGCTCTAAAGTAAGAGTATATACTATTACTCGTTATATATCTAAGCGAATACGTGACTACTTCTTACTAAAACCTATACTTCACTGCTTCTTTTCCTATAAACCACTATTTTTCTTCTTTAATTATTATATAATAATAGAAGAATTAGACTCAGATTTAGAAATCTCAAATATTTCCTCTCTAGCTATTCGTAAGAATTACAAACCTAATAAGAACTAGAAGACTTCCGTTTATATTACTATTTGCTTCCTTTACTAGTAAGAAAAGAGCTATAGCTAAATTAGAAAGGTTATAGGCCTTACTAGATCTATAATTTAGTATATTTATATATTAGCTAGATAAGAAAAATTACCCAGATTATATATAATCTATATATAGAAGTAGAAAAATAAATATAATAGTTTAAGAAGCAATTAGCTAAGATTAGAAGTCTATATTTATTTTCTTAGTAAAGAAGCTAGAGAAGAAAGGGATTTATAATATAGCATACTTAAACTAAGTTCTTAATTCTATTATTTTCCCTTAGTTTAATTCCTTAATAATAAAGTAAAAAAAGGAATTTATATTTATAAAAGATAAAGTAAAGATTTATAAAAGTATAATAAAGCTACTATAAAAGCTATATGGATTATATAGGTTTAATTATCTACTCTTTTCTCCTAATTTAAATCTAATTAAGAAGGTCTAGTAATAGACGAAAAATGAGATTATAAAGTTAGAAACTATTTCTACTTTAATTAAGAATATAAAGGAGGTCTTATAAGAGCTATAAAATAAAGTTAATCTAATAAAATAGTAATATTTAATAAAGAGGCTTACTTATAAGCTAGAGGACGTAATTAATAGTAAAGGTATAGCTACTATATACTAAAGGCTTAATAAATCTAGTACTTTAATTATTTTAAATATTATATTAAAGTATAGGCTAAAAAATCGCGATTTTAGTAAAGTAAATTATATATATAACAAGTAATAGCATATGCTCTTACTTTATAGCTATAGATTAGACTCTTTAATATTTATTTAAAACCCGGTTTCTAGTAATTTAGTATAATAAGAAATATAAAGAAATATAATTATAAATTATATTAAATACTTTATATATAAATAATCTAGATATATAATAATCGAGCTATAGATATATAATCTTCTTATTTAGAGGTTTAATATTATAGAAAGCCGCTTAATAAAACTTTATAATTACTTCTTTAACTAAATCAGAAATATATAAAGTTACTTATATAATAAAAGAAACTATAGTTCTCTAGAAGCTATTTAGGGATCTAAGCTTAAATCTCGGAGAGCTCTAAATTATATTTTATAATAATAAATAAACTATTTAACTAATTATTAGAAAGAATAAAAGAATTACTATAAAGCTTTATTATATTAATATCTAGAATATATAGCTATATTAAATATATAGTAAAGGTATATTTCAAATTATATATCTTTAAATAAATAGAATACCTATAAATGAACTTATAAAAAATCTATTCTAATTTAAATTCGAGAACTTTAAAGCTTTATTAAATCTTTAGAATATTAGAATAAAAATCGAAATAATTAAATAATATAAAAAGAGGCTTTTATTTATATTTTTTATTTATAAAATCTATTAAAATAATAGAGCTTAAGAGCTAATAGTAGAAGATCTAAAGATATTTTACTATAGTATTAATAAGCTTATATAGAAAGCCCTTTATTTAATTAGACTATTTCTTATTTCTATTAATAGCCTCTTAAACCTTAATAAAAGAACTTTTATTACTATTCTCTTTATTAGATTTAGTAATCTCAAATATAATATAAATAAAATATCTAAGAATAGATAAATATTTTAAAATAATTAGAATCTATAAAAGAGAATTAAGAAAAGAAAGCTTATAATATCTTTAGTAATTAGAAGTTCTATAAGAAAAAGCTATATAATAGAAATATAAGAGATCGGAATAACTAAATAAAAATAACTAGAAATATATTTCTAGTAATAATAACCTTAATTAATAGTATTATAGTAAGAACTATTACTTTTGCTTTTTAGAATAAATAAGACTATATTAAGTTAAAACAAGCTTTAGAATAGTATAGAAAACTTATAATAATCTATATAAGAGATCTTTTTAAGACTAGTATAAATAGAATAAAAAGTATAAGACTTTAGTATAGACTTCTTTATCTTTAGTAAAGAAATACTAGAAGTATTAGAAGATATTACAGAAATCTAAACCTTAATACTTTATTAAAAGTAAGCTTTATATTAATAATTAAGAGCTATACTTATAGCAGACTTGCAAGCTACTTAATACTATCTAAAGTTAGTAAAAGGTAAAGCAAGAATATATTTTGGATTAAAAATACCTTGAATTTATAAGCCGGAATTAATTTAATAGTAGTATAAGAAAAGATAGAAATTATATTTGTAATAATTAGAAGCTTAGAAAGAGATCTCTAGAAAGGTATTAAAAAAGAGTATTTAATTAAAGGCTCTGAAATTAGTAAAAAAAAGAGGGTTTATATAGGATTTTTCTAAAATTTGGTAATTTAGGAAAATAATATATATTAAGCCTATTTGAATCGGAATATTAATATAGCTCTATAAAACCTATATATTAGACGAATTTCGCTATTTTAAAGCTTTCTAATTAGATAAAATAGGTAAAATATAATATTATATCTTTCTGGAAAATATATTATAGTAAGAATTACTGAATTAGAACTAGTATAATTACTTTATTTAGTTAGAATCTATATACTTATTTCCTAAAGCTTTATATTTTACTTAAGCTCTTTTCTAGCTAATTTAATTAATTCTTTTATTATTTAATATAATTCTTTATTTTATAATCTTTATATATATTAATTAGGTAATATTAAACTTAAAAATAAAATTACTTATAATAACTTTTATTTAAAAGATAATAATATAAAGAATTTACTAGAATTTAAAGAATTAAATTTAGTTTATATTAATAAATTAATAATAGAAACTAAATACTTGAAAATAAGATTATTAATAAAAGTTTTATAAATTATATAAATTATATATTATATAATTCTAATATATAATTATTATATATTTTATATTTAATAATATTATAAAAGTTAAATAATTAATTATTATTAAAAGATAATATTTTTAATAAAATTAATTTAAAATTAGATAATTTAAAAAATAAATTAAATATTTTAGATAATATTTATTTAATTTATTCTTTAGTAATAAATTATAATAAGATTATTAAGTATAATACTAGTTCTAATAATAATATAATTATAGAAATATTTAATAATTTGTTTTAAAAATTATAATATAAGAAAATATAATTAAATTTTAATAATATTTATTATATTTACTTTTTTATTTCTAAATTATATATTAGTTTATATAAAAGGCTAATAATAATAATAAATAATTATATTATAAATTTATTTTTATTTTTATTAATCTATTAATAAAAATAAATTATTTATTATAAATTATTCTATTTTATTAAGCTAATATAAGTTATTAATTACTTTTAATATTATAAATAAAATAAATTAAATAAATAATATAAATTATAATAATAGAAATTTTAATAAAATAAATCTTAATAATTAAATATAGTATAAGGAAATTAAAAATAATAAAAGGCCTATAATTTTACTTAATATTATATTTAATTTTATAAATAAGAAAAAATAATTACTTATTAATTATTTTCTTAATTATTATAAAATAAATAACCGAAATATTCGGGTTATTATTTTATATATTTTAATAACTAATTTTAAGCCTTTTAATTTCTATTTTATTTTAAAGAATATTTGTAAATCTATAGGTATTTAAATTCTTGAAATAAGAAAAAGTAATTATTTATTAATTATTTTCTTAATTATTATAAAATAAATAACTAAAATATTTGAGTTATTATTTTATATACTTTAATATCTAATTTTATATCTTTTAATTCCTATTTTATTATAATAAATATTTATATATTTATAAGTATTTAAAATATAATTTAATATTTATTTATTAATATATTATTAAATATTAGTATAGCTATTTCTTTAGAAGTTATATATATAATTATAAAATATAAGATACGGGATATAAATAATAAAATATAAGTAATAGAATATAAGATATAGGATATAGTTATATAATCTTATATTCTATTAGTAATTCGACTAGTAAACTAGATCTCTTTAGGCTTAGTAAATTTAGGAATTATATATTAATATTATAATACTATAATTCTTATTTCTAAATAATAATAACTTTACTAATAAATATAACTAATAGTTTTATACTTATATAATAGTATTATATATTACTAGTAAACTAATACTAATTAGTTTATATATATAGATTAGAGAAGATTTTAGATTAGTTCTAAAAGTATTTAGTAGCTTAAAATAAATCTAGTCTATTTTATATTAAAGAAGGAAATTATTTATTAACTTTATAAAAGCATTTAATAGCTTATAAAAAAGATATCTAGTTTTTATTAATTAGTAAGTAATTAGTTATTTAATTATTTAATTATTTAATTTCTATTATTTTTTAAAATTATCTTTTTTGGCCTTAAAATTACTTTCTTAGAAATTATCTTTTCTATTTATATAATACTCGTACTTATAAGATTCTTTTTTTAAAATATATATCCTATATATATCTTTAAAGCCCTTTAATTATTACTTTAATTTTATTATTAAATTAAGTTCTTTAAGCTTTAGATTCTCCCGAAATTATAATATTTTACTTCCTAAATTTCTTATTATAAATGAAATATTTAAGAGTAAAATATTTACTTTAATATCTAACTAGATATCTAGTATCTAAATTAGATATCTGGTATTTTAATTACTAGATATCTGGTATTTTAATAACTAGATATCTAATATTTTAACTAGATATCTGAACTAGATATCTAGTATTTTAACTAGATATTTAAATTAGATATCTAGTATCTAAATTAGATATCTTTATTATTAAATTATTTTTATAAATCTATTATAAATTACCTTATTTTTAAACTTCTCTTATTATAAATTATATATATATACTAGAAAGAACTTATATTCGGTTTAGTATAAATACTAATAAAAAAAAGAAACTAATTAAGAAATAGAAAAATAGTATTAATCTAATAATTATAATAAAGGCTAAACTTTAGAAATATATAATTATTAAAATATATTAGTATATTTTATATAAGAAGAATAATAATAATCTATAGAATCTATTCTAGAATAACTTTAAAAACTTTAATATTATAATATATAGTATAAAAGGGAAACTATAATAAGACAAAAACTTATATAAAGTATACTAGAGCATAAAACGTAACTTAATAATAAAATAATAAATTAAAAGTATAAATAGTAAAGTATAAATAGTATATAGTATATAAAAGCTTAATTAATTAAATACTTATAAAGAATTATTCTCTAAATCTATAGAAAAACCAGCTTTCTTATATAATTCCCGCAAGTTATATATAAAAGGCCGCAGCTTTTACTATATAACCTAAATCTCAAAACCGCTAAAATAATATAATTTTTGGAAAGTATAGCCTACTATACTATATCCGATCCCCCTTTTATTTATACTTATTCTCTAAGCACCAAAAATAATAGAAAAATTCTACTTAGAGTCCGAAATAATAAAATAATTAGAATTCTCCTCTATTAGCTAATTTAATTTCTCTTTTATATACCTAAAATAAGACTTATTACCCTTAAATAGTCTTATTTTATATTTCCAAACTTGCTTAAAGGCAATCCGAACCCGCTTAGCTATATTCTTATACTAAATTCAATATAGTTTTCTATATTAATTAGTGTCTACCTTTAATTATTACTTAATTTCCGCCTTTACTATAGGATATTAAGGAGGCTTATTATAGCGAATTATATTATAAATCGCACTAATATACTTCAAATAAATAGCTTCTTTAAATTTCGTATTATTTATAGTATCCTTAAATTAACTTTTAGTAAGAGGAGAAAGCTCTAGATAAGAAGCTTTAATAACCTTATAGGAGACTTCATTTTTATATATTCTATCCTTAATAGTAACTAGACTTATTAGAACTATAGTAAAAGGCCTATTAAGTAGCAAATCATTATTAAATTATTCTTTAACTTATATATTATCCGAGAATTAATACTTTCTTATAATTTCAGACTTGTAAATTACCTAGCTAAAAGCATTTATTTATCTAGTTATATAGACTATATTCGGAGTCTTTCCTTCTATTACCTTTAGTAAATACTCGCTTAATTTCTTAGCTACTTCTGGCTCAAATTTATTAGAAATAGAGAAGTAATTAATATCTTTAAAGAACTTCTTACTAAAGGTAATAGCCTTTTTGCGGTTTATAAGAAAAATGTAGCCAATATTTCAATACTTTTTATTAAGATAGAATTTACTATTTAAAGCTTTAGTAATAGCTAGATCTTTAGTATTACCTTTATACTAATTATAATTAACGTTTCCAGAAGTAAAGTATTAGGCTAGCTAAGAGTAAGTAACTAGGTAAACAGGATATTTATTTAATACTTTATAGAATTCGAGCTATATTAATAGATCTGCTATTAAAAGTTAAGAGGCTAAGGTAAAGTAGTTATTACTAAGATCTCTATACTTTAATATATTATTTTTCCGGAGATAAAACTATAATATTTCTATTTCTTCTATTAAAAGTTCTCGAATATTAAGCTTCTTAATCTATTTTAGGTAATTCTTTTTATAAATATAGCTATTTATACCCAGATTAATAGTACTAGACTCAGGAATAAGAACTATAATAATAAATTAGAGCTATAGATTAAAGCGGAATTAATTAGAAATACGATACTTATATTTATATTTCTCAATTTTCTAGGTCTTAAAAAAGAAATTCTATATTTTCTTATTTACTCAAATAACGGAAATATACTTCTTGCCTTTAATAACTTTATAGATTTTAGTAACTAGCTTTAAAGCATCCTTAATATCTTATATATTAATAGAAAGAATATTAGTAAGCTACTAAATATATACTATATAAGGAGCTTTAAGAAATCCATTAGTAATCTTATAGTATTCTCGCTTATAAATAGGTCCCAAAATACTACTATATATTTCCTTAAAAATATACTTATTTTACTAAGTAAGTATTAATTTCCATTTAGCTAGTATTTTATAGATATATTTAATACTAGTATTAAGTTCTTTGAATTTAATATTCTTAGTCTTTTGCTTCTTAATTCTGGATATAGTTAAGGAAGTCTTTCTAGATAGTGTCTTTTTCTTTAGAGTAAAGAATTCCTTTTTACTTTCCTCTATTTTACTAATCTTATATTTAGTCTAGTACTTGGATCTCTGCTATTTATTAGAAGTTTTAGGCTTAGCTTACTTTTTATTCTTACTAGGTTCTTCTTATCTAGTTATACTAGTTCTACTAGTCTTACTAGTTTTACTAGCTTTCTTACTAGGCTTTATTAAATTAGCTCTATTTTTCTTAGCTAGATCTAGTTAAACCAAAACTGAAATTATAATAGGGGCTTATTTTTTAGGCTTATCTTAAAAAGCAGGAAAAGGCTTATTACTATAAGCTCCCTTAATTAGAATTCCGGAAGTATTAAAGATATACTATTTAGCTTTAAGATTATTAGCTAATAGTAGCTTAAACTCTAATTCTTTAGGTTCCGAAATAACTTTAGTATACTTGAATACTTTAGTAATATCTAATTTAGTAAATATACTAGTATTCTAATACTTCTTATCTTTAATATACTTTAAAGTAGCTTTATTAATTAACTAAATAGTTTTATATACTAAAGCTTTTATCTTAAAAAAAAAGTATAACTTCTTATAGATATTTTTATTAAAGTTATTATAGATATTATTAATATATTAGCTAAAGGCTTTACTATATAATATAATTTCATTCTAACTCTTAGTTTCTAGACTATTTACTATAGTCTTAATCTTATTAAGCTTCTCTTATCTACTTTTAGAAATGCCTTTAATAATATTCTCAAATTCCCTATTATTAGCTTAGTAATTCTTTAGCTCTTCCTTAGTTAATTCTAGTTTAGTTCCGTCTCTAATAAAGATTTTCTACTTTAAGAGCTTATTATATATATTACTTAGCTTATCTAGGATATTTGTATTAAATTTGGTAATTATAGCTATCTTTTTTAATATTAGTAGGCCTTCTATAACTATTTAAGCTCCTTTAATACTCTAAACTTTAATACTATTAATTTATAGGCTTTTAATAATATTGCGGCTTATAAGAACTAGCTATTATATTTCGCTAGCTTAAGGAATCTATATTTCAGTTATTTTATTATTCTTAAAAAGGTTATAAAAGTATTATTAGTATAATAGTTATAGGTTATAGAATTAAAGATTCTCGAGATTATAAGAATTTCTTTTAAATACTTTCTAAAATAAAAAATAAATTAAAATAGATTTAGATTATATAAAGGTATTATATATATTCGAGTTTTTCTTTCTTTCTAATAAGAAAATAAAGCTGAAATAGTAATATATATAATAAAGAAAATAGATATAATAATTAGATATATTTAAGGTAATATAATTATAAATTAGAAATAATTATAAAAGGTAAAATATAAAATTAGGCTTCTATTATAGAAAAGAATATAAATATATATATCTAAGGAAATATAATCTAGGAAATAATTAAGGCAAATTAAACTAAATAGTAATAATAAGGAAATAAGAAAGTAATATAATAGAAATATAAATATAGTAATAGTATCTAAAGTATTAGAATATAAAAGGAAATAACGAAAATTTTATAATATAGGCGTACCCTAATTTTCTATTTATTTAGAGACATTTCTATTAACTTAAAGAATAGTATAAAAGAAGAGAAATAATATAGGAAATATATAAAAAATAAGGTATATAAGTATACTAAAGATATTAGGAAAATATAAAATAAGTATTAATAAAAAAGAAATTAGAATAATAGAATTAAGAAATAACTTAGAATAAGGTATTACTTTTTCTGAAACTAATTCGTATTTATTTAGTACTTATTAAAGTCGACTTTATATAGTATAAAACTATTTAGTTAGTTAGAACTTTAAAGTAATATCTATATCTATAAAAATAATACTAAAGGTATTAGAATAGATTAAAAAATATAAGATATAATTGAAATTATAATTAAAAAGTTTGAAATTATTATCATATATTTTAGGATAAATATGATAGAATATCAAGAAAAAAGATATAT